>NW_015554072.1:270685-272324 GCF_001515605.1 Sinocyclocheilus anshuiensis
ATATATATATATATATATATATATATACATTTTTTTTTTTTATGCATATATATACAGTATATATAAATACCTTGCTACGTGTACTGCGTTAGGCTAACTGAGACTTGTCATTTGCACTTATATATTGTTGCTCTTTTGTTAGTTTTGATTGCTTCTATTGTCCTCATTTGTAAGTCACTTTGGATATAAGCGTCTGCTAAATGACTAAATGTAAATGTAAATTAATTAAACAGTGTGCGTTTTTATATGGTTACTACACTATCGTTCAAAAGTTTGGGGTTGGTAAGACTTGTTCAATGTTTCTGACAGAAGTCCCTTATGCTCACCAAGGCTGCATTTTTAAATCAAAACTACAGTAAAAACAGTCATATGGTGACATTTTTACAATTAAAATACCTGTTTTCTATTTCAAAATATTTTAAAATGTCATTTATTCCTGTGACGCAAAGCTGAATTTTCAGCATCATTACACCAGTCACATGATCCTTCAGAAATCATTCTAATGTGATGATTTGTTGCTCAAGAAATATTTCAATATCAATGTTGAAAACAGTTGTGATGCTTAATATTTTGATGAAACCATAATACATCTTTATTTAGGATTCTTTAATGAATAGAAAATGTAAAAGAACATCATTTCACAAACACATCATTATAAATGGATGCTTGCTGAATTAAAGTATTTATCTCTTCAAAAAAATAAAAATAAAAAAACATTAATCTTCGATGCCTGTTTGTAAATTTGTTGTAATTACGGTAATTCAAAGTCAAATTCCTCTGTATTCTCTCATACCTCGCTGTCCGTGCTGGCCTGAATGACCTCCCATGTCTGTGAGTCCACATCATAGCAGTGCAGTTCATTGGGTAGAGTGTTGTCTGCTGCCCCTCCAAACACATACAGGTGACGGTCAAACGCCACCATGGTGTGTCCGTAGCGTCTCTGAGGGGGCGGAGGGGAGCCACGCAGCAAGTGCTCAGTTGGAATCCGGGTCCATCTGAAGAGAAAATACACTGCTTATTGAGAACAAAAAATGTATAGTTCCTCTTTTTGTAATGTTGAGCTGAAAATGACACTACTGTCTTCTGTAGAGCTGCTTTATAGTTGAAACTGACATTGGTTCATAACTGATCAACTCTGCCACAACGACATTGTTTTTCTTGTTTATTACTGTGAAGCTGCTCTGAAACAATCTGTATTGTATAAAGCGTTATATAAATAAATGTGACTTGACATAATAAAAACTTGTGTGCATATTACACATAAAATGACATTAATCAAGGTCCTCTTTGCCGTGCTCACATGTGGCCTTTGAATTCAAACTGAAAGAGGTTGTTAGTGATCTTGGCTCCACTTTGGCCGGAGAAAACAAACATCTTATCCTGACATACAGCTACTGGGAAGTTACAACAGGAAGGTGGGATTTCACCACTTTGTTCAATCTAAAGGAAACAAAGAAAGCAGTAAATCAGAAACAATCCAACATGGTATATGTTTACTGGCAGGGAATTGTGTATTTTATCAACTTTAAGGTGAACACAAATCCTTAAGTAAAAGTTTAAAATAAAATAACACAGCCCTGCATCTTGAAAAAGTAAATAATTGTGTTGATTTGCAAAAAAAAAAAAAAGGTGTAATATT
>NW_015554072.1:272547-286840 GCF_001515605.1 Sinocyclocheilus anshuiensis
GTTCAAATACTGCAGTTAATGTCAAATATCTTTACAAAATCCATCATTTTATGTTGCTGTTTGGATGTTGACACCTACAGATTTAGCAGAAAACATCTGGGTCATGTTTGCATTTTCTTCTGTTACTGGCCATAATTCTACGATTGATATCAGGGTTAGGCATAAAATAATGTCTTCAGAATCATTCATGCATGTGAAAATTGGTGTAATAATTAGACAATCCTGTTTTTGAATGAAACTTATGCAAACATAGTCACCTCTTCCCAGTATGCCTGCTCACGATCCTGAAGACTGATGGTCCACATGTCATTTAGCCTGTTAAAAAAACAAAAAAGGGTTCATAGAATAACATTTCAAAAAATCCCTTAGTTTTATGTTGAAATAGAAATACTGAGTTAAAAAATATCAATAAAAACTTTCCATCATGGATAGCTTTTAATAATTTTTTTTCCAACATATATATATATATATATATATGTTCAAATACTGCAGTTAATGTCAAATATCTTTACAAAATCCATCATTTTATGTTGCTGTTTGGATGTTGACACCTACAGATTTAGCAGAAAACATCTGGGTCATGTTTGCATTTTCTTCTGTTACTGGAATTAATTCAGGATTAGCCATAAAATTATGTCTTCAGAATTATTCATCATTCACACATGTGAAAATTGGTGTAATAACGGCGGTGTAATAATTAGACAATCCTGTTTTTGAATTAAACTTATGCAAATATAGTCACCTCTTCCCAGTATGCCTGCTCACGATCCTGAAGACTGATGGTCCACATGTCATTTAGCCTGTTGGAAACAAAAAAAAGGATTCATACATATATTGACAGAGTAACATTTCAAAAATCCTTTAGTTTTATGTTGGAATAGATTTGTTAATGTTACAACGTATTTATATTTGCCATTCAAAGCTGTGTAAAGATACACTAATACACTTGCCTGGCATTTCCATCATATCCAGCAAAAATCCAGAGTTTGTCGTTATAGACCGTGGCTCCATGAGCCGATCTGGCAACCAGACTGGAACATAAAATACAAAAAAAAAAAAATATTAAAAACAAAATTGTGTGTCAGACAGACTATAACACAATTATGAGGATTACAGAAAATAAGAGTAATGATCAATATGATTTACCGTCCCTCCACCTTCCATTCTGTCCACTGCCCGGTGGCAAACTTGTACTCAAATAGATCATTTTTGTTTTTCAAGTTAGAGTTTGAATAGATGTCTCCAGTGTAGCCACCTAAAATACAAGCAAGAAAACATTACACACACAGGAAAGGAAAACATGACATTAAATGGCACACTGAAAACCTACCAAACACAAACATGCTGCTTCCATACACAACAGCAGAGTGGTGGTATCTTGGTGCTGGTGGGGTGCCAGTAGTAAACGCCCTATTTAAGGACATAAATATATAGATATAAGAGGCTACATAAAAGCATATTTAAACACATCCACCTTGCGATTGTCATTCAACACTCACCGACACCATGAGCAGTCCTTCACATCAAACCGCAACAGGTCATTAAGCATGTTCTTGCTGAAAGAAACGATCATCCATATGAGATCCATCTGTACGTTTTGGAGTGTAAGGAAGTAAGTAAGGAAAAACAAATAGTCACCCATTGTCTCCTCCAAAGACGTAGATGGCATCTCTGTATGCCACAACAGTGTGTTTGCTACGCCTTCAAGAAACAAAACCCAATATGCACAGTTTTTATAGCTGAAAACAAAACATCTACCTAAAGATGAAGAACAACTGTTATGAATAAAAAGTGTACCTTGCACCCACAAACTCATCACATGGTGGCAGCCTCCTCCAGCGGTGGACGGTCTCAAAAGGCCCGAAGTTGAGTGTCAAATACTCAACACTGTCAGAGCAGCTGTGGTCAAAATCAACACTGGGAGCCACTTTGGATTTACAAGACATGGCTCCAGGAAACAATGACATTCAATTCACATCTAACAAGGTTTAGTCCAGCCGAAGGATCACGTTTAGGACGAAAAAAATCTAATTTTTTTGCAAGTTGTCTGAATGTATGATCCGTTCCAGGCTCATCTGAATCATGTTGTCTGAAAGATTATGATTGTTTACAATCTTACCTTCAGTCTGACTGACGTTAACCTAGCTATAACTGTATCTGATCATGTGCCACGGTGTAATAATCTAAAAGCATAATAGAAATCGTAATATGAAAAGAACATAACATATTAAACTTCAATGCGTCGATAGAAAGAAATAATATTATGAAATACATATAAATAAAATTTGCATCTCTTCTAGCTTTTGTGATCCAAACGTCAAGGGAGGAGACGAGACTACCTGACATGCGCAGATTCGCGGCTTTTGATTGGAGGAGAGCACACTAGACGTCATCGACAACATAAAAACACACAGAATTAAGTACACATATTTTTATTTATTACAATTTATGTCATTTAATAACCAAAACTTCGTTTTTTTTTCATTCTTAGATGGACTAAAAAAATAAATAAATAAAAGTAGTAAATATAGAGCATACGTGATGTCGTACGCGTGAGGTTGCATTTTCATTGGTTTAAACTATGAGGGGCGGGAGCAAAGCAGGAAGGTGACTGGAGCTCGCGGCAACGACACAAAACGCGCCAAATTTCTTTGGCGGGCGGCACAGTATGAACAACGGAAATATATATTTGCAATAATATTCTATATACCAGTGACACCGCGAATTGTAGGAAAATGCTTAAGGAGATATGACGTTTTATCGTTGTTGGTAGGACATTAGTGATATGCGAGCAGCTGAAAATTCATAAACTCGCGCTGAAAGTGTGTGAAGGTCGAGTTGTGTGCAGTGAAGCTGTTATCTAACTAACTAGTTCTTCTTCTGTATTTAGTGATTATTTGAGTCTTGAAGATACTTGTCAGTTATGGTTTTACAAAACAGTGGGCGATATAAAACAGACCGAGGTGGAGATCAGGACAACCAGCAGTAAGTTCGTAATATTGACATATTTCAGACTAATATAGTTTAGTGTTCATTTACTGTAAAAGCAAATTAATTAATACTTTTTGATATGTCTTGGTTATAAATTAAATCTATATGTGGTACGGTTTGGAAGAGCAGACGGTGTTTGGGTTGTTGACAAATGAACATATTTCTCTAACATACAAATTTCAGGATAAATCTATATAGTTATGTATATTATAGCCAGATAAATGGTCAAAATTGTTTGTCAACATTTTTTATAGCTTTTTTTGCAGTTAAATTGTCCTAATGTTGTTATTTTATTTATATATTTCCAAATTAATTTTAGTTTTTTTAATTTTATGTGCTTTTGTCATTTTTATTGGTTAAAAAAACATTTCAAAATAGTTTTCATTAATTTTATTTTCAGTTAGTAATTTTAGTACTTGCCAAAGAAACATTACAAAATGTATTTAATGGTTAAAATAATCTAATTATCTATTAATTTTTTTTTATTTCAATGAGCAACACAAATGTTTTTAGTAGTTTTAATTAAAAAATTATCATTCGTGTATAACAAATTGTTTTTAGTACAAATCCATGCAATGTGCTCAATTAATACAAGTCATAAAAACTGAATGTAAGATGATTCTGCAAGAATTAAAGAAAATCATTTAGCAGCTTTTACAGTTGTTAAAATGGCTGTTGAATCTTGTTGCAGTAAATTTTCTGTTGCTTTTTAGGGATGATACATCAGCTTTGTCCGCTGTCAAGCGGCTGGAGCGCAGTCAGTTCACTGATGGGATGGATGAGCGCTTTGGGTTTGAACGGATGAAGGAGCCTGGGGAGAAAACTGGATGGCTGATCAACATGCGCCCGGTAAGAATTAATGTCAGACAGTCAACACAGTGGCATTTTACTGATTATCTTGCCAACTGTCATGAAGGTTTTAAACATTGCACAATGTATTTCTTCTCAGACTGAGATTCTGGATGATGACAAGCGGATGATCAGTGCTGTGGACTATTACTTTATACAGGAGGATGGAAGCAGATTCAAGGTGTAATATTACAGCAGTTTGCAAATAAAAATATTTATTTCAAACGTAATACTAAAAGTTAATCCATGTTTTTGAAAGAAGTCTCTTAAGCTCACCAAGGCTGCATTTATTTGAACAAAAATACACTAAAAGCAGTAATATTGCAAAATATTCTATTTTAATGTATTTTCAAATGTAATTTATTCCTGTGATGCAAAGCTGAATTTTCAGCATCATTACTCCAGTCTTCAGTGTCACATGAACCTTCAGAAATCATTCTAATATCTTGATTTGCTGCACAGGAAACATTTAGTTTTATTATCAATGTTAAAAACTCTTTTGCTGCTTAATATTTTTTGTGGAAACCATAACGCTTTGATGAATAGAAAAGTAAAAAAAAACAGCATTTATTTTAAGAATTATTTTGTAACATTATACATGCCTTCACTTCACTTTTTATGTCTTTGTCACTTTTGATCAATTTTATGCATCCTTGCTAAATAAAAGTACTCGTTTATTTAAAAAAAAAAAAAAAAAAGTTACTGAGTTCCAGACTTTTGAACGGTTGTGTATTTTATCCTGAATCACATTGACATAGAGCAGGATAAAGAATATCTTATGTTGACAGAGATCCTGATTTTGTAAATTTCATCTTTGTGTACGTGTCCCCTCACAGGTTGCTCTTCCCTATAAGCCGTATTTCTACATAGCCACTAAAAAGGTGAGTTTAAAGCTTTTGCACTGAATGAAAGCACTTTGGGTTGGATTGATTGAATGATCAATCCAAATTTTTGTGTTTTCTAAAGAACTGTGAAAGAGAGGTTATCTCCTTCCTGTCAAAGAAGTTCCAGGGAAAAGTGGTGAAGCTTGAAGTTGTCCCAAAGGAAGATTTAGATCTGGTAAGTAAAGTTCTATTATACATTAGGTAAACAATTCTACTGATTTGTTTGCGTGATTGATGTCAATATATAAGTTCAATATGAACCATAATCTCTTTATTAGTGCTTACCTTTAATTTTGTTAATTTATTGATCCTTTCTGTTTTTACTGTATAACCGAGAGATGCCCAAAGCAGGGCCAGTTGGCCCATGATGATCTTTGATTTGGTCTGCCATGTCATATCACAAAAGAGGCAAAAAAAATAGGAGAAGAAAAAAATAATTCCACTGGAGCATATCTCATTTCTAATTTATACTTTTGTTTTATTTTTGCATTGTACTAGAGAATATGCCTAAGTTTAATTTATATATATTTAATATTGTTGGATATAATGCAACATTTGGCCCACATTGGATTTCTGACACTTCTTAGTAAAAAGTGTGGGCACCTCTGCTCTATAATGTCAATCATTTTATTGCTTTGTGTCCTTTAAAGCCTAATCACCTGGTGGGCCTGAAGAGGAATTACATCAAACTGTCTTTTAACACGGTGGACGACCTTGTTAAAGTGAAAAGGGAGATCTCACCTGCTGTCCGCAAGAACAGAGAGAGAGAGAAGTCCAATGACGCCTATACCAGCATGTTGTCCAGGTATTCACACTTTGGCACTTTTAAAAAAGCAAAAGTCTTAAAAAATTTTTTTTGAAAATAAGTTAAACTTTAAGGGGAAAAAAACCCCTCAAGAAATTCACTTGTAAGACTTTCCATAGTGCACTTGACAATGATCACTATTGTTATTTGGTTCTATAAATAGAATAAGGCCTATTTTGTGTGTTACAGTGCTTTGGTTGGTGGGAGCGTGGTGACGGAGGATGAGGATGGCACATCGAAGAAAATGACTGAGCAGCTTGACAACATCATAGACATGCGGGAATATGACGTGCCTTATCATGTCCGCCTTTCTATTGACCTGAAGATTCATGTGGTAAAGAAACAGGCTACATGTCTGATTATAAGGTGTGTTTAATGTTCAAATGAGACCTTGATTGTCCGCTCTGTTTTCTGACAGGCTCACTGGTACAATGTGCGTTACAGAGGAAGTGCCTATCCTCCTGAGATTGTGCGCAGGGATGATCTTGTGGAAAGACCTGTAAGAATCAACAAATCAAAAGCTTCTCTTAAAGAATGTAGATGCCTGAAAGTTTTGTTTTAGACGGTCTCTGGTTATTAAGATTGTTTTGATAATGTCATTCAGCTTTATGCACTGAGGATTCTGCATGAATTATTAAGAATCACTGAATCATTGCAGTATTTTTCTCTTGTTTGTTTAAGGATCCGGTAGTGTTGGCGTTCGATATTGAGACCACTAAACTACCTCTGAAGTTTCCTGATGCTGAAACAGACCAGATCATGATGATATCGTACATGATAGATGGGCAGGTAATGTCTTTTGCGTTCTTACATGTCGGATTGTTCAGTCATAACATAACCGTTTTATTCATGCTGTGCTTAAATTTAGTCTTTGATGGGTTTAATACTTAACGTGGTTTGTAATATACTTTTGTGTACTTTTTTCCACAGGGCTTCCTCATCACAAACAGAGAAATAGTCTCTGAGGACATTGAGGACTTTGAGTTCACCCCAAAACCTGAATACGAGGGCCCCTTCACTGTATTTAATGAACCTGATGAGGTGAGGATGAACAGTTTATGATATGCATTGTTTACAAGACTGTTACTGAGTGCCACAGTTGGTATTGTCAATTGTCAGACATATTTTCTGTAGTTTGGTAAATATGGTCCCTCCTTATTTCTGACCTTTTCTGTCTGCTTGCAGGCCTCTCTCATTCAGAGATGGTTTGAACACATCCATGAGACCAAGCCGAGCATTTTTGTCACTTACAACGGAGATTTCTTTGACTGGTGGGACATGATTTGTGTTAGACTGATATTATATCACATAAAAACTTGCTGCTTCCCTATAATGTTTTATGTTATTATATGGCATTTACTTGTGTTGACGATTTTGTGTTTTTACAAATAGCATGTGCCCATGGTTTATTTGTGTCTCTGTGTCCTCAGGCCATTTATAGAGACCAGAGCGGCCCAACTTGGCCTAAGTATGCATCGGGAGATCGGCTTCCAGAAGGACAATCAGGGTGAATATAAAGCCAGCCAGGCTATTCACATGGACTGTCTCAGGTGAGAGCTGCTGAAATGTTTTCTGAAAGCAGACTGAAAGAAAATTTACCCACTATATTTACTTGTTTGGTATATGCATTAGGGCTGTGTATCACCAGCAAAGTCACGATACGATATGTATCACGATACAGAGGCCACGGTACGATACATATCACGATACGGGACTGCACTGAATTTCACCTCAGAAGAATTTAGTAAAACAGCAGTATATTAAACACTGCAGTGACATTTCGAACTATTGGTGGAGCAGGCAGTTGACCTCTGCATTATGAAGGGGCTCCATAACTGTACCACAGTACAATATAGGTAATGGCATATGTTTCATGTTTACATTGAGCGCTACCCCGCAATTTTATCAACTAAATAGCTTAATCGCTCAAGAGCTACATTATCTTTCTCAACAAGGAGCTGGTAACATCGTTGTTTCTAAAGGAATTAAAGCCACAGTTTCACTGTTAATAGAGAAATGCGGCAAAACGGTGGCAATTCATTCATACATACACAGCCTCTCTCTCTCTCTCTCTCTCTCTCATATAAATGAACACTTGATGAATTACACTTTTCTGAGAATAGAATATTGAAGTGGAGATCGCTAAACTGCAAGCTAAAACTAAAACCGGTGTTTTCAGAAAGCAAGCACGTTTATCCACAGCGAAGAGAGAGTATGTGTACGTGTACGTGTACGGTTGCCAGGTTGACAAAGATAAGTAACACATTTAGCAGATATTTCCGTATTGCGCAAGTGGGAAGCTCTGTTTCGGGGATTACATCTCTTTATATCAGGCAACCCAGTTGTGTTCCTCTGCGGCCAGATTAACGCTTGTTATAGCCTATATATTATGCTCTATTCATTGTTTTTTTAGAAACCTCGCACTTTTCTGCTCCATTTTAAACGTTGTTCTTGTATTCAAATTAAGCACGGTCCACTGCTGCACACTTGCCACAATATCGATACAGGGACAGCTGTATCGATACTCGTATAGTCAAATCTCTGTGACGATACATCGTCGTATTGATGTATCGAACACAGCACTAATATGCATGACTTTATATTAGTAAATATTATAGTGTCTTTCTCTCTCTCTGTCTCTCTCTCTCTCTCTCTCTCTCTCTCTCTTTATTAAGGTGGGTAAAGAGAGACAGTTACCTGCCTGTAGGAAGTCATAACCTCAAGGCTGCAGCGAAAGCTAAGTTAGGCTATGACCCTGTAGAGCTGGACCCAGAGGAGATGTGTCGTATGGCTACTGAAGAACCACAGGTGCCCTTCCTTTTATCTCCAGCTCCCAACTTTCACACTTACTAATATGAATGACTGTTCGCTTGCACCATAAACATGTAATCAACATACTGTATTTCAGAGATTTGTGAATTTAGCAATTTTAGAAAGCTATCAGGCGAAATATTAATTAATTTCAACACTGTTCTTAATGTGTAACACCATTTCCTAACTGGGCATGATGTGACACACAGTCCATACTATGTTAATATAAGTTTGTGTCCTTACCACAACAGTTGCAGAAGGACATTTAGCTGGTCAGTTATAATTTTTAATGTATTGTGCGTTCAATAATAGAATCTCATTGGTCTAAAATCTTTCTTACTATAGCTTTATATTAAACATTAAATATGTTCTGATTGGCTTATGATTTTGTCAATTCATTCATTCTTATTGTTTTTTTTATATTTATTTTTTTATATATATATATATTTCATTCCTTTATTAAATATTCAATACAGTGCTCACTTTTGCTTGATGTGCTGTATTGTTGTTTTTCAGACTCTGGCCACCTATTCAGTGTCTGACGCTGTGGCCACATATTACCTTTACATGAAATATGTTCATCCCTTCATTTTTGCCCTCTGCACCATAATTCCTATGGAACCCGATGAGGTCTGTATTCACTAAATCTGTTATTCACTATTTTTATTGTATTCATAGTGTATTCATTATTTTTATTGTTACTACACTGTGATGAATCAAAGCTGTTGATGTAATAGTTTTTAACATCATTGTGTTGCTTTATATGTGTGTCAACACACAAATGTGTAAACAGGTTTTGCGAAAAGGCTCCGGTACCCTGTGCGAAGCCTTGCTGATGGTTCAGGCCTTCCATGTCAACATTGTTTTCCCAAACAAGCAGGAGCAGGTCTTCAACAAACTCACAGATGATGGTCATGTACTTGATTCTGAGACTTATGTTGGTGGCCACGTCGAGGCTCTAGAGTCTGGTGTGTTTCGCAGTGATATCCCCTGCCGCTTTAAAATGGTAACTAGGAGTCCATTTTTAACCAAAGCGCACTGTTCTGAGTTGCTTTATTTGTGCTGTATCTGCATAATTACTTATAATTAATCTTGTTCTGACAGAATCCAGCAGCCTTTGACTTCTTGCTTCAGAGGGTGGAACGCACTCTTCGTCATGCAATTGAGGAAGAGGAGAAGATTCCCCTTGAGCAGGTCACCAACTTTAATGAGGTCAGTCAGAGTCATGTGTTTAATGTTCAGTATGACAATATGTGCCTTTAGACATTTGAGACATGATGCCTATTTTAAGAATTAATATTAGCATTCCTACGTGTATCTGAGTTACTCTCCAGTTGTTACATGAATTTTACTTGTTTCAGGTGTGTGATGAGATCAAGAGGAAGCTGATCTCTCTGAAGGAAGTTCCCAATAGAATAGAGTGTCCTCTTATTTACCATCTGGATGTGGGGGCCATGTACCCCAACATCATCCTCACCAACAGACTACAGGTACAGTACAGTTCTCATCTTGGATAGGTTGTACAGGAATTGATTTAATTGTAATGACATTACTAGACAAATTCTAGTTTGTCCCGTTTAGCTGTATATAAATCAAATAAGACAAATCATCTCTTTCTCTCCATCTGTTTATTTTTTCTTCTAGCCTTTTGCCGTGGTGGATGAGGCGACCTGTGCCGCCTGTGATTTTAATAAACCTGGTGCAAACTGTCAGCGCAGGATGACTTGGCAGTGGAGAGGAGAGATCAGTGAGTGATTTGAACATCTTACATCTTTGAGGAGAGGTTAATTTTTTTAAAATAAATTAATGTTTTTATTCAGCACAGATGCATTCAATTGATCAAAAGTCACAGTAAAGACATTTATGTTACAACAGATTTCTAATAATTTCAAATAAATGTTCTTCAAATAAATGTTCTTTTGAACTTTCTATTCATCAAAGAATCCTACATTTGTCATGGTTTGCACACAAATATTAAGCAGCACAACTGTTTTCAACATTGGTAAATAATAATAAATGTTTCTTGAGCTGCAAGTCAGCATATTAGAATGATTGTCATTGACACTGAAAGTAAATGAAAAGTAAAATGTTGTTTATAAACCATTGTAAACATAATTATTATGAAATGTTAATATAGTTTTTGTTTTTCCTCCTAGTGCCTGCCAGTAGAAGTGAGTTTCATCGCATTCAGCAACAATTGGAGTCAGAGAAGTTTCCCCCTTTCTTTCCTAATGGTCCACCTCGTGCTTTCCATGAGCTCAACAGAGAAGAGCAGGCCCGGCATGAGAAGAAGCGGTTGGGAGGTCAGTATCCACCTGCTGGGAACTAGGTTTTGTTTATTTGTGTGACTATTGTCATAGACCAAGATGAGCTTTAATTATACTCCGGGAACCGGAGCTGATCGCGGCCGCTCTAGTCAATGCTTGTGTTTATACCGGCCAGCCACGGCACGTTTCTGAAGCGGCTCTCTGCGCTGCTTGGCTAAAATAGTATTTGTTGAGTTGTCACAGCGAGGAGGACGGAACAAAACCTCGTCGGATCCGTAAGGGGTAACGGTAATACGCTGATCGTGGGCTGCTTTTAAATTAAAATTTTTTTATAAAACAAAATATCTTCTTTGGCCATATTAGCCTACTCAATAGCATTAACACAGGCTTTACTTCTTTCAAACTTCATCTGGAATGTCACCGTTTCTGTCACTGCAACTTCCTGATCTGGCGAACACACAAATGAAATCGTCTGCCTGATGAAAAAATGTATTTCAAAAAATGTAGTTAATATTTGCATCATTTATGATCTATGTTATCCACCCGCAAATAATCAGAATGCATTTTTTTATTACCCGACCCACGGATTATCCGCAGTGCCAGTGGATATAACCGTGATCGAACTATTTCGTTTTGTTCTTTCAGTAGTTTAAATGTTTCTATTTCTTTTTCCCTCTTCAGTCTTATATTGGACGGTATTAAACCTTATGCGTTATATTAGACTTCTCCATGTTGGAGTTTAAATGTTTCTATTTATTTTGTCCTCTCTCTAACATTGGACAATGTTAAATTAAACCTAATGAACTGCATCAAACTACTCCAATTAGTTCTTTTAGGAGTTTAAATGTTTTGTTTTTTTATTATTAATTTTGTCCTGCTCAGACTTGTGTTGGACAATGTTTAAGTTACATTAGACTTCTCAATTTTAGGAGATTAAATGTTTATTTTGTCCTCTACAGTTTACTATTGGATAATGTTTAAATAAACCTTGTGGGTTGCATCAGACTGCTCCATTTTGTTTGTATATATTTTTGTCTTATATTAAGTATCCTGATATACATAATGTTATGCATAAACCCCATTTGAAAGGCATATTAAAATGTTCACTGTATAAAGAATAATTTTTGTGATTATTTATATAACATTATTACATATGTTATATAAAGCTTGAAGCATCAGAAATGGCATTGGTATCGACCGATCACCATGACAAGAAATCGGTACTCTGTATCGGCTGCAAAAATCCTGATCGGAGCATCCCTAATTATTACATTTGTATTTGTTTTCTTAGACTACTGTAGAAAAGCCTATAAGAAGGTTCACCTGACCAGACTGGAGGAGAGAGTCACTACCATTTGCCAGAGAGAGAACTCCTTTTATGTTGACACGGTTCGAGCCTTCAGAGACCGTCGATATGAGTTCAAAGGACTTCACAAGGTACTGCATTCAGACCTAAATAATGTTTATTTGTTTATTATTTTATGAATGTTACAGTCTGTCTAAATAGCACTTCAAACTCTTCTATTTCAAAAGGATATGTTTTCCTAGGATATATCTTTTAATATGATAGTTCAGTGTGCTCGGCTATGCAGGAAGGAATCATTCATATATCTCCTTTTAAATGTTTTGTCTGTTCCTATAATCTGTCCAGGTGTGGAAGAACAAGCTGTCTACAGCGCAGGATAACGGGGACGCAGCGGAGGTGAAGCGCTGCAAGAACATGGAGATTCTCTATGAGTCTCTGCAGCTGGCACACAAGTGCATCCTCAACTCCTTCTATGGTTATGTCATGAGAAAAGGGTATTGAACCATTGTTTTTGAGGCGCTTTTATTGCCCCGTTCTAGAGCAGATATACCTGAGGAGTTTCTTGTCTTCTGTAGTTGCTGAGATTGCTCTTTGTTTCTTAATTCCTGTTTTACATGATGTTTCATATTATGTTTCACAGAGCACGCTGGTACTCGATGGAGATGGCAGGGATTGTCTGTTTCACCGGTGCCAACATTATCACACAGGCCAGAGAACTCATTGAGCAGATCGGGTCAGACTCTTACACAAAACCCATAAACACTGTCAGAGTTGTGGTTATGTGATTAATTTATTGTAAAGGATTGATTAATTGAATTTATCCTCTTCTCCTTTAGGAGGCCTCTGGAGTTGGACACTGATGGTATCTGGTGTGTTCTTCCCAACACCTTTCCTGAGAACTTTGTCATAAAATGCACCAATGAAAAGAAGCCAAAGGTGACCATCAGTTATCCAGGAGCCATGCTGAATATCATGGTCAAGGTAATTTATCTTGCTCCTCTTTTGACCAGTAAACCACATTTTCGACATTATAGTTAATTACATATTAAAGGGGACATCGGATGCAAAATTCACTTTTACATTGTGTTTGCATATAAATGCGTCTTAGCAGTGTGTAGACACAACCACCCTACGATGATAAAAATCCATACACTCCTTTATTTTTTTTTTATCCCCAAAAAACCTTAACCGTCTCAATTATCAAGCCGTTTTGATTTTCTGAGCAGTATGATATCATGCTGCTCAGGCCCCGCCCGCGACCACTGACAGACTGTCTGGTATTAGCATATTTCCGCCCTCACCCAGTTGTATGCTGTCTGCCATTTTCTCCACGCTCGAGCAGCTGTAGCGACAACAATGCCTCATAAGCAATGCAGGTGTTTTGTAGTTGGATGTTAAAAGTGAACATAAAAGTCTTCATTTTCTCCCGACATCAGAGCCACTGAGGATGCAGTGGATTAGTTTTGTTTCTGATGGTAACACACCAGATTACAAAAAAACCAAGAGAGGAGTGGGGTGAGCCGTTGCTCATTATCATATAAAGAGACATGCACCGAAACAGGTCTCTGAGCAGAGCTGTTTTTGACAAGGTAAAAGGGTGTTGCTTTATATGACCATTGAGAAATTTAAACCAAAGTATGTTGCAGACATTTCATGAAAACCCTAAAGAATCATACCAATTTATGGAAAATGGGCATCTGATGTCCCCTTTAAAAAGGAAGAGCTCTTCAAAATGATAGTTAAAAGGGAACATCTAATGATAATCTGAAATGATCCCCTTTTTATAATTTCTGTCACTTGTATGTGTAGGAAGGCTTCACGAATCATCAGTATCAAGAGCTGGTGGACCCAGCATCTCTAACATATGAGACCAGAGCTGAAAACAGCATCTTCTTTGAAGTTGATGGGCCGTACTTGGCTATGATCCTGCCTGCCTCCAAAGAAGAAGGAAAAAAACTAAAGAAGAGGTAAGAGAACCACATCAAATCTACACTAAATCTTCCTGTTCATTATCACACTTTTAAAAGGACTAGAAATACTTTGTCTGTGGACATTGTCATATTACAGTAAGTAGTCAACCAAAATGCCTATTACCACCACCGCAAGGCCCCGGTGTTAAATAAAACCCAGTCACATGTGAAACTCGTTGCGAAATCACCACCAGGTGGCACAAAGGGACAGTTGACACCATCGTTCAAAGCTGGAATTGTGACATTTTCACTTGTAAATAAAGATAAAAAATAATGTAATAATTCTGTGGTAATATCAAATTATTCATCATATAGCCTAAATGTTTAATGTTCCAGCTATTTGATCACTGTCACAGTGAAATACAGTGATGGCAGTGCTTGAGATGTGCTTACTTTTCACTGTACTGTAC
>NW_015554072.1:287867-291758 GCF_001515605.1 Sinocyclocheilus anshuiensis
CGTTTCTCTCTCTCTCTCGTAAATGAACACTTGATGAATTACACTTTTCTGAGAATAGAATATCGAAGTGGAGATCGCAAAACTGCAATCTTACCCGTGTTTTCAGAAAGCCAGCGCTTTTATCCACAGCGGAGAGAGTGCATGAGCACATGGTTGCCAGGTTGACAAAAATAAGTAACACTTATCAGTAGGGCTGCACCATAAATCGAAATGGAATCGAGATCGCGATTCGAGTTCATTATCACACTTTTAAAAGGACTAGAAATACTTTGTCTGTGGACATTGTCATATTACAGTAAGTAGTCAACCAAAATGCCTATTACCACCACCGCAAGGCCCCGGTGTTAAATAAAACCCAGTCACATGTGAAACTCGTTGCGAAATCACCACCAGGTGGCACAAAGGGACAGTTGACACCATCGTTCAAAGCTGGAATTGTGACATTTTCACTTGTAAATAAAGATAAAAAATAATGTAATAATTCTGTGGTAATATCAAATTATTCATCATATAGCCTAAATGTTTAATGTTCCAGCTATTTGATCACTGTCACAGTGAAATACAGTGATGGCAGTGCTTGAGATGTGCTTACTTTTCACTGTACTGTACCAGCCAGTATTTTATTGAATGTTTAGGTCACATTTAAAGAGGTGTGCATTATGCCATACAAAAACAGAGAAAAGGTGGATTATTGTTAACAGGAAGGTTATGAGTGATATAGGCATAGGTCTGACATATTTTGGCACCATTGTCACATTGATATCATAGTAAAACTTACATTTAATAATTTGCTGATACATTTTAGCAGGTCAAGCATGCTTATTCGTTATCTGTCCTTTTTTTTTAAACATTAATTCCCGTATACAGAGCCCTGTTCATGACATGCCGAAAATTATAATGTCCATGAATTAAGAAATTGTTGATCACTTTTTATTAAGTTGTTCCTTTGTATTAAAATTTGTTTAATTAATTAAACCATGTTTTAAATTATTATTATTATTATTTGCCTTATACATACATTTTGCTTGTTTATTCTTTTTTTAGGCTTTTTTTTTTATATATAGATTGATTAATATAGGTGTGTGTGTTCGTGTTCTGCAGTTCTAAAACACACTGCTTATATTACACAATTTTTTTACTTCTAAAGTTCTAAAGTGTATGTCCATTTTACACTGAGCAACAAATATTAGGCTGTCCAGCAGTTTCTGCATTCAGTCCAGTCCAGTCGAAGGGGGTTGGGGTTTGGGGCAGTTCAGTAGCTTCATCGTGGGGGTGGAAATAGAAAGGTATGAATCGCCACTTTCATACGGAGAGTGTCTGATGCTGCTGAGTGTTTCAAACTCACAGAGCAGGTTTAGAGAGAGCGACAGAAACTTTTGTTCTTAATTTGTTATTCTGCTTTGTACTATTTTCATTTTGCACTGTTTTAATTGTAAGTGGTAGGGCTGTGTATTGCCAACAAAGTCACGATACGATACGTATCCCGATACAGAGGCCACGATACGGGACTGCACTAATTTTCAGCTCAGCAGAATTTAGTATAACAGCTGTTTATTAAACACTGCATACTGTAGGGCCATTGCTAACTATAGGCAGAGCAGGCAGTTGACCTCTACATTATGAACGGTCAGCTGTACCACAGTATTACAATATAGGTAATGGCATAGGTTTCCCGTTAACATTGAGCACTCCCCACCAGGTACAATATTCTGATTGTTTGCATCTTATTTTTAAGCCCGTAAATAATAATGTACTTGTTCTAATATATATTGTAATGTACTCATTCTATTATATTAATAAAATCACCTTACATTGCTGGTAGGTTATCATTGCACAAATTAACACTCTCTGTTTAAAAAAAGTAAAAACAAAAATTTGAAGTTGAAAAATTTCTTAACTAATGCGCTGTCTTCACTGTAGCTCACGCGCACACATTCAGTCACTCAAACAGATCACACTGTGCACGCACACAGACATTCAGCAACACAGAAACTTTAGCGCTGCCCCACAATTTCATCAATAAAAGAGCTTCACCGCTGAAGAGCTACATTATCTTTCTCAGCAAAGAGTTGGTAACATCGTTTCTGAAGCAATTAAAGCCACCGCTTCACTGTTAGTAGAGAAACACGGCAAAAACAGAGGCAATTCTTAAATACACCGTTTCTCTCTCTCTCTCGTAAATGAACACTTGATGAATTACACTTTTCTGAGAAAAAATGCGCATGACAATCGCATTCGATTTAATCGTGCAGCCCTACTTATCAGATAATTCCGTATTGCGCGAGTGTGAAGCTCTGTCGGGGATTACGTCTCTTTATATCAGGCAACCCAGTTGGGTTCCTCTGCGGCCAGATTAAACCTAGTTATAGCCTATATATTATTTTCTATTCATTATTTTTTAGAAACCTCGCACTTTTCTGCTCAATTTTAAACATTGTTCTTGTATTCAAATTAAGCGCGGTCTACTGCTGCACACGTGCCACAATATCGATACAGGGCCAGCTGCATCGATACTCGTATCGTCAAATCTCTGTGACGATACATCGTCGTATCGATGTATCGAACACAGCACTAGTTTTAACAATGAACTTGCCAATATTCTGATTGTTTGCATCTTATTTTTAAGCCCGTAAATAATAATGTACTTGTTCTAATATATATTGTAATGTACTCATTCTATTATATTAATAAAATCACCTTACATTGCTGGTAGGTTATCATTGCACAAATTAACACTCTGTTTAAAAAAAGTAAAAACAAAAATTTGAAGTTGAAAAATTTCTTAACTAATGCGCTGTCTTCACTGTAGCTCACGCGCACACATTCAGTCACTCAAACAGATCACACTGTGCACGCACACAGACATTCAGCAACACAGAAACTTTAGCGCTGCCCCACAATTTCATCAATAAAAGAGCTTCACCGCTGAAGAGCTACATTATCTTTCTCAGCAAAGAGTTGGTAACATCGTTTCTGATTAAACCTTGTAGCCTATATATTATACTCATTATTTTTTTAGAAACCTTGCACTTTTCAATTCCGTTTTTAAACGCTGTACCTTGTATTCAAATAAAGCGTGGTCCAACTGCTGCGCACGTGCTGCGATATCGTTACTGAAACAGCTGTATCTATACCCGTATCGTCAAATGCCTGTGACGATACATCGTCGTATCGATGTATCGAACACAGCCCTAGTACGTGGTAACGCTGCAGTTCTTTTGGCAATACAAGTGTAAAAATATATTGCAGTAAAAATAATGCTGTATTCATGTTACATCAAATTGCGCAGGAAACATATGCAAAGCTGTAATAAAACTGTCCAGAGACTTCATGTAATCAGTTTTAGTTTCAGTATTCTTCTTAAAAATGTATTAATATTATATTTAAAAAAACAATACTATATAGTTATTAATTTTTTGTTTTAATAGTCAACCTCAGCCTACTGAAGCTACTTATTACATGAGATTATTATTAAAACAAATATATAGATTTAACTGATATATTATTTGCATTAGGGGAGCAGCATTGCCACATTAATAAAGAGATAAATGTATTTCTATAATCATTATAGGGAAAAAATGTTTAGAGGCCATTAGGGTTGTGATGGTGAGGAAATTTTCCCACCGGTTAATCGAGGTGTGACAACACCGGTAATACCGGTATCACCGCAGGGGCGGGGCGTTCCCTCTTTTCCTTGTTTTCCTTCGCTTTTAAATAGCTTAAAAGGTAACATCGTTTCTGAAGCAATTAAAGCCACCGCTTCACTGTTAGTAGAGAAACACGGCAAAAACAGAGGCAATTCTTAAATACACCGTTTCTCTCTCTCTCTCGTAAATGAACACTTGATGAATTACACTTTTCTGAGAATAGAATATCGAAGTGGAGATCGCA
>NW_015554072.1:292236-292673 GCF_001515605.1 Sinocyclocheilus anshuiensis
TTTCCTTCGCTTTTACTTTTAAATAGCTTGTAGTGTGCCCATTTTACTTTCACTTTCAAATAGCGGAAATTCGGAGTAAAGCAATTGTTCGTTTGAATTTTCCTCGCTTTCCTTCGCTTTTAAATCGCTTAAAAGCGCCGTGCGCATTTTACTTTCACTTTTGAATTAGCGGCAGTTCGGCGTCAATTGCTTGAATGCAACAACAAAATACAACGTCAAACTCGCTTTATATATAAAATATATATATATAAAACATAGAACTTTTATTAACAAAACAAATAAAAATACACCATGCTATAGGGCATAATATAAAATAACAAATAACTTGCATAAAGTTTAATAGGTATACAAAACTGGAAATAAGTAAACATGTATAATATGTAACCAAATAAATAAGAAACGTAGAAAGTTTATTAGCAAAACGAATAAGAAAGCTT
>NW_015554072.1:292760-298425 GCF_001515605.1 Sinocyclocheilus anshuiensis
TATGAGCAAAACGAGTAAGAAAGCTTGGAGGCACGGCATACACCTGAATGTCAAATAAAATAAATAAATGACACAAAGTTTAAATAAAGTAAAAATCAGCAAACAATGTGGAACCAATTAAATAAGAAACAAATGTTTTAAAAAAACTTCCAAAATCACCTTAGGTAAACGGCAAAAGTCAACAGGCTTTTCAAAATCCAAAATATTGCCAAACAGGTGCTTTTGCATTTCGTTTCGAAACTAAATCATCCGCGATCATCTTGTCTGTCTCACCCCACTCTTCTTGTCAGTCAGCTCAACTCACTCTCCTCTTATTACTATAAAAAAATCAAAATGACGGTTGAGGTCGGTGCTGCGGTGGGCAAGTGACGTAACCGGTGTTGCAGCTTAATAACGGTATCACCATCAGCACCGTATATCGCGGCAAGCCTAGAGGATGTTTTATTAATCCGTCCCTTCTTTTCAGTTTCATTGATTTAGCTAAACTGTGGCCTGGTTTTATTTATGTTTCTTGTTTTAGTTAAATAATGAGAACGAAATTATACAGTACTCACGTTCCTACTAAAATAAAGGAAGGAATTAATAAAAACGATTTTTTAATTTGTGGACAGATATCTTTTATCGTGTCCTGTCAAAATAAAGGACCGCTAACAAATAACAAAGTATGTGTGTGACATGCCAAAATGCATGCCGTTTTATTAAACTAATTTTAAATTGTAAATCTAAAAAGAAAAAAAAAATTATTGACATATTTTGTAATGTGAGAATATTGACATTTAGCATATAAATCCATGTATTGAACAAGCTACCACTTTCACTGCTACGATGCAAAGTAAACAACCTTTTCTTTATTTTTAAGGTGACATAATATATGATTCATATTATATAAATAATACTGCACACCTGTTAAATGTGTAAAAATCTAAATTGTGATTTAGCACTGTGTAGCTTAAGGTAAACATGAGCAGAGGCTCACAGGCTTGATATTTATCATGCTTGAAGTCGAAGCAAACGCACACAACTTCATAAGTAAATTTGCTTCTGTGAATATTAATTATTTTAACTACAGTGTTTTTCTTTGGTTTTCCGCTGACTGCATCCATCATATGTAACCCATCGGCAAGGCAAAGCTGACTTCTATTTGTGAAAATGCGCTTTGAAGCTTTCGCTTGATAACTTCGTTTGATAAAGCGTCTCTCAGCGGTAAAAAGTTGCAGATACATTTTGCAGATGCGGTGGCAGCGATAAAAAGCTCATTCTGGTTGAGTACCATCTGTATATGGACATATCTGACCTGTAACTGTAGGCACTAGTAGATATAAACTACTGTTGCTTTGGAAAAAGCCTCAAATAAAGGACAAATTAGGTTCCATTCAGGAAACATCTATTTCATTCATAGTTTTTGTTTGTTACTTTGTTTCTAAGCTCGGTTCATATCTTCTCTATCTTCAGGTATGCCGTGTTTAACGAGGACGGGTCGCTTGCTGAGCTGAAGGGCTTTGAGGTGAAGAGGAGAGGAGAACTTCAACTCATTAAGATCTTCCAGTCTTCTGTGTTTGAGGCCTTCCTAAAAGGCACAGCTCTAGAAGAGGTTTATGCCTCTGTGGCTAAAGTGGCTGACTACTGGCTTGATGTGCTCTACAGCAAGGTATAGACAAATGTTACAACATCTTGTATGGGTTTAAGTGGAATTATAATCTGAATAATTGCTCACATTGGATTTTATTTTACATAATATTTACAGCTGTGTTTATTATTTTAACAAGGCAAAGCTGCATGGGAGTGTTACTGAGTGTTGTTCTTGTCTTTTGTGTTCAAGGCTGCTAACATGCCAGATGCCGAGTTGTTTGAGCTGATTTCCGAAAACCGTTCCATGTCCCGTAAACTGGAAGATTATGGAGAACAGAAGTCCACCTCCATCAGCACAGCCAAGCGTCTTGCCGAATTCCTTGGAGATCAGATGGTGAAGGATGCCGGCCTCAGCTGTCGCTATGTCATATCTCGCAAACCGGAGGGCTCGCCAGTCACTGAAAGGTGAGAACACGGGAATTGACCTGATTGGAAAACATTTATTTTTCTACTAACTCATTTCCTGAAGTCTCATTTAGAATGTCTTTTCCTGTTTCCCCCTTTCTGTTCATCAAATAATCCTGAAAAAAATCTTAAGCAGCTCAACTGATTTTAACATTGATAATAAGAATTATTTCTTGAAGCAAATTCAGCATATTAGAATGATTTCTGAAGGATTGTGTGATGCTGAAAACTCGAGTAATGGCTGCTGAAAATTCAGCTCGATTCTCTTGAATCGATTCTGAGCTTAGTTTTTAACAGCAGATGGCACTGCGTGCTTTAGAAATAGCCGTATTCTGCTTGCTTCCAGTTCCTTACACATGCACCATTTAAACCTAAAATAATCATTCATAAAGTTCGAAAAGGTTGAAGCGAATTACTAGGATATTCACAGTGGGCTGTGTTTACATTAATCTCGCATCATAAAAGCCGATGTGCAAGTACATTTAACCACTTACATTACTCAGCCGAATGCACAAGCACTCTTCTTCGTGAGCATTTGAGTGTGCAGTTAAAAACTAGCCTAGAGTGCCATCTGCTGTTAAAAACTAAGCTCAGAATCGGTTCGAAAGAGAATCGCGATGCATTTCGAAAATCTCAGAATTGATCCACGAAACGCGATGCATTGATTTATTGTCCCAGCCCTAATTGTAATAATAATTTACAAAATTACTGTATTTTATAATGTACATACAATTAAATATAAATTATTTATATATAATTTATAATATATAATTATATTAATTACTTTTTCTTCCTCACACAGGGCGATCCCTCTGGCAATTTTTCAGGCTGAAGAGAGTGTTAAAAAGCATTTTCTACGCAAGTGGCTGAAGATGCCCAGTCTCTATGATCTTGATATTAGATCTGTGAGTTTATTTTGGGAATGTTGTAATCTTTATTGTTATTATGTTTACTATTTTTCATATCTGGTCTGTTCCTTTCCCATGTAAGATTCTGGACTGGGGTTACTACATTGAGCGGTTGGGCAGTGCCATACAGAAGATCATCACTATCCCTGCAGCTCTACAGCAGGTAAATAAACCTCCACTCATTTAAACCCCTGTGAGTCCTTGTTCTAACCAGCCGAATCAAGCACTAAATCTTATCTCTCCATTTTAGTCCTTATCTTTAAATTTTAGTCCTAACCAGGACCAAAACAGGCAACATTTTGTTGGTTTCTGTTTCTGTTGCGCTGAGTTGCCCTGCCAACTCTGAAGTCTCATTGGAGCAGAATTCCACTCTACAAAACAGTACATGAATCATGCAGTGTTCTGATTGTCTGATTTTAAGTGTGGAGAGAAAAAATAGTGTTTATTATATTTAGCTGTATTTGAATTTGAATGTATTTTTTCGTGTTTAGTTCCATGTTCTAAACGGTTACTATTTTTGTTCAGGTGAAAAATCCAGTTCCCCGAGTACGGCATCCAGACTGGCTGCATAAGAAGCTTCTGGAAAAGAATGATATCTACAAGCAGAAGAAGATCAGTGAGCTCTTTACCAGTGAGGGAAAGAGACAGGTAGGTCTACTGTCACACATACCTTTCACACAACTCGCTGTCTCTCTGCTTCTATATGCACACATTCTGTTTCTTTCAGGTGGCCCATCAAACGCTAGCAGCAGGTGAGACCCCTGATATGGAGGACTTCGGTGCTCCTCAGCGTCCCATGCAGCCCGCCATACTCATCAGCACAAAGAGGAAGAGGATATCTCAAGGAGAGGACAGCCAGGCTGAGTCTCAAGAGCAAGAACTCACACAGTCTTGGAGAGAAATACTGGGGTCACCACCAGCTATGGGCGCCACCCGGGTAATTCAGACAACGTTGTACATATGATTAGATATTATATTTTGTTATAGTATTTCTGTGATGTTAATCAAAAGAAAGGCTCCACAGCAAATTTATTTGTATTTATGTGTGTGTATAGGAGGAAATTCTTGTCTGGTTGCGCTACCATAAGAAAAAATGGGAGCTGCAGCTTCGTCAGAGGAAAGAACGGCGGAAGCGACGCCGCTTGATTGATGGGGAATCTCAGCCGACTGGGGGTGGTGTAATCCGAGATGGACCGACGACAGGGCTGGGCAGCTTCCTGCGGAGAACCGCCCGCAGTATTCTAGACATGCCTTGGCAAATTGTACAGGTACGTCACACTAGGAGTTTAGATCTAACATACAGTACACTACTGTTCAAAGGTTTGTTTTTGAAAGAAGTGTCTTATGTTCACCAAAGCTGCATTTATTTACATTTGCAAATCAAAAATATTATAAAAACAGTAATACTGTGAAATATTATTAAATATTACTGCTTTTCTTTTTGAGTGGATTTTAAACTGTAAAGGCAACATTTTTAGCAGCCATTATTCCAGTCTTCTTTGTCACATGACCCTTCAGAAATCATACTAATGCTGATTTGGTGCTCAAGTAACATCACTTATTTAGGGTAACCATACGTCCTCTTTTCCCCGGTCATGTCCTCTTTTTGGACCTACAAAAATGCGTCTGACCGGATTTCTTAATTGCCCAAAATGTCCGGGATTCGGCTGTTTTCTTAATCCCGCTCACGCTGAATTTCTGACCATTGCCACCTGCTTCCGCAACATTGCCGCCTGCTCCCGCGGTTTTCGTGTCCACTCCTTTAAACATTCTAATATTGTATATGATATTGGCGCATCAGGGAGCCGCTCTCAGGATGTGGTGTATTTAAATATTTTTGAATGAGCGTTTGCGCTGTTTACTTTCACTTTCGATTTCGCAATCACATGCACTCTGTGTAAAGGGAGCACATCTAACAAGATCAGATATTTGTCAATGAGCTCAGGATCTGTTGAGCAGCAAATACTCCAGCATGGTCTTGTCAGTCATCTCTCCTTATTCTTGACCTGTGATCAGTCAAATCTGACTCCTGCAGCTCTTGTTGGATGCAAGGTTGCCAAGTCCGCGTTTTTTCTGCAAAATTGGGCTGCTTTTAAACTGTTGCCATGGGTTGATTTTCCCAAGTGGGTTAAAGGTTTGAAATATTGCATAAATTACATTTGACAGAAATGCTTGTATTGAAACATTTTGTATTCTACCTATGATAAAACTTTCATGGACTTCTACATTAACTGTTCCCATCGTGGAATGACCTGCCCAGCTCAATCCAAGCAGCTGAGTCCTTAATATTTTCAAGAAACGGCTGAAAACACATCTTTCATCTTCATTTGACCCTCTCTAACTCTAGCACTCTCTATTCTAATACTACTTCTAATTTTATCTGCTTGTTTTTTTTTAATTAAAAAACTTGACCCTCTAACCTTTTCTCACAGACATCACTGGAAAGTTTGTAGTTCGGTCGGATATGTCATAAACAAGTAAGTAAAACAATGCACAAGTTACTTAACGGTAGAGAGAGAGAGAAAGAGAGAGAGAGAGCGCGCGCATTTCTGTTGTGTGGTCTTTGATGTTTGCTCACTTAGCACACGCATCATTTGGATTTAAACTAACTCGTAAAAATAAGACCATTTATAGGGGCATTCACTATAAACATAATTTATTTTTAACCTTGGGCATACGACTTTCTGGCAAAAGTGAATCTAGCAGCCTGTGTGAAATGCGCT
>NW_015554072.1:298758-299124 GCF_001515605.1 Sinocyclocheilus anshuiensis
AACACTAGCATTCTCTATTCTTTCCACTTATTTTCTTTTTATTTATTATAAATAATGACCTTCTAACACTAGCATTCCTTATTCTTTTTCTATTCTTTCTACTTGTTTTCTTTTTATTTATTATAAAAACAAAATAAGTAACAAAACCTTGCTATGTATACTGTTAGGCGAAGCCCCACCCACGAACCTTGCCCCCTACTGTCCTCTTTTTGGAAAACTAAAATATGGTCACCCTAACTTATTATGTTGAAAATTTTTGCTGCTTAATATGTTTATGCAAATCATTTCAGGATTTTTGATTAATAGAAAGTGCAAAAGAACAGCATTTATTTGAAATAGAAATCTTTTGTAACAATGTAAAAGTCT
>NW_015554072.1:299212-301621 GCF_001515605.1 Sinocyclocheilus anshuiensis
ATAATGTCCTGCTGAATACGTTTTTTTTTTTTCTCTCTCAAAAAATGGTAGTGTATCTGAACTATGAAACATGACAGCAGTTTTATGTTTTTTAGTACTATCAACGCATTATGTGTTTCGCTATCCACTTCCTCCAGATTGCAGAGACCAATCACCCGGGTCTTTATAAGCTGTGGGCGGTCATTGGCAGTGACCTGCACTGCATGAAACTCAACATCCCACGAGTGTTTTATGTCAATCAGAAAGTGCCCAAGCAAGAAGAGGGATCTAATTGCAAAAAGGTCTGCTTATAACCTTTTCACCACCAATTCTGTGCATGATCTATGTGAATGAGCATTCTTGACTATAAGTTAATTTTGTGCTATCCCATTCAGCTGGCTAAAAATTTAAGCCAATATGTAAGGGAAAATATATTATCATCTTTCTTGTAGATTAGCTTAAATCATCCTTTAGGACAAACAGTCCATTATAATGTAGAAATCTGTCTAGCAACAACATTGACTTACATTTATTAACAATAAAAATTAATAATATAATTGCCTATTTAATTAGTATTTATTATAATAATAATATAAACAATTATAGCTATAATACCATTTATACACAATTTAAAATATATATTTTTATTATTGATAATTATTAATATATAACAAAAGCAATAATAACTTATTTGATTTTAACTTCTTTTTGTATTTTATATTAAATTGCATGTTGTTATTATAGTTATTATTGTTAATATATTATAATTTATTATTATTATATATTCTATTTTTATATTAATAATAATAATAATAATATATTAATTATATATTATGTTATATCAATCATTTCTATTAATAATAATAATCTGAAATTTTAAGTTAATTGCATTCCCTTATTTTGATCAGAATCAAGTGTTTCAAGTTTTTAATTGGGTTTGGGAAAAATTTCATTTTGATCCATTTAAATGACAGGTAAACCGGATACTTCCACGCTCTGGTGTGGTGTATTACGTGTATCAGTATGCAGTTCCTGAGGACATGTACCAGGAACACATCAATGAGATCAATGCTGACCTCTCAGCTCCTGATATTGAGGGTGTCTATGAGACACAGGTAAGGGCCTTTCTATGAATGTTGTGGTGTCTTTATTTTGATAGTAAGCCTGGAATATTCTAAATACGGTGTTCTACAAATAGAGATTTCCAGAGTGGGTTTCTGCTCTGTTGTCCATTGTCCTTATTTTGTGGTATCAAGAGAGGTCATTTCCATGTGACCCTCTAGGTTCCGTTGCTGTTCCGGGCTCTGGTCCAGCTGGGTTGCATGTGTATGGTCAATAAACAGGTGGTCAGAGACCTGGCTGGCAGAGAGGCTGATTCCTTCGACCTGGAGCACCTAGAGATGAGATCCCTGGCCCAGTTCAGCTACCTCGAGCCAGGTGACGTAAACACTTTCAGTGTTTTTTTATTTTATTTAGTAATTGGTTACAACATTCATACATACACTGTAGCAATGCTTACGCATCTGTATGGTGGCTGATGTGCTTGAAGGTGTTGGGGTTAAATATTGTATGTTTTATGTGTTACAGGCTGTGTAAGGCACATCTACCTGTACCATCACAGTCAAGGCCATAAGGCTCTCTTTGGCCTCTTCATACCATCCCAACGCAAAGCCAGCATCTTTGTTCTTGACACGGTAAGGTCTACAATTTAGTTTGAAACATATGTGAGCTCAAAACTCAACAACAAAGAATAGGAAACAAATCAAAATAAACAAAAAGATGACCCCAAGAGTGATAAAACATAAATAAACAGGGAATAACTGATGAAATTGGGGAAATGGACAAATGCTTCTGGTAAGGGGCGTTATTAGACGAGAGTAGTAGTTTACTAGCCTACCGATAGATTATATTATAGAAATGTCAGCCAAGCTAAATGGTCAGCTCAATAGCTAGTTGGTAATTGAGAAGTTATGGCTATGCAATTTGGATGAAAATATAGGGTTGCACAATTTGGCTAAAACAGTTTGTGATTACATATCAATTAGACTTGTGCCGGTATTCGGTAATGCGGTATATCACGGTAATGAATATGCACGATATTGTTATCGTGGGCACTTCTAAATACCGTGAATAATTATATATTACAAATTATTCAGAATTTTGAATGCATTATAAGAATACTTTTCCCATCAACATGTCAAAATGCACAACACCGCTCTATGCTGCGTGAAAGAGGCGTGCGCACTCTGACGTAAACAAGCACTCTGACGTAAACAAGCACGGACGAGAAGCACATGGCGGAACATGTGAGAGACCCTCTGGATGAAAGCGCACTTTCACTCTCTGACAGCAGATGGCGCTAAACTGCAGAAATAATAATTCATTTAAATGCAGCCGTTACCCCGGAAACCCTGTAAACAAAGCAGCTGC
>NW_015554072.1:303027-305959 GCF_001515605.1 Sinocyclocheilus anshuiensis
ACTTTCTGTTTCTGAATCGTGTTTAAATGATTTAAACAGCCATTCAGATTTGTGTATTTGCTATGATGTTCATCACAGCGCCAAATACTTAAATATTTAGTCTTAATAGGCTATTTATTTTCAAACTTTTTTTTTACATTTTAATCTGGACTACAACATGCCCTAGATATTGTTTGAAAGTGTTTTGATTCTTTATTGTTCGGTCACACTTTACATTAGGGCTTCATTAGTTAACATTAGTTCATTCATTAGTTAACATAAACTGCCAATGAAAAATTCTTCTGAACATTCATTAATCTTAGGTATTCCAATATTTAATAACAGGTTGTTAAAATCGAAAGTTGCAACTGTGTTATTTAATGAGCTAACATGAACTAAGACTCATTGTGAATGTTAATGCATTAACTAAGGTTAACTAATGAGGTCTTATTGTAAAGTGATACCTGTTGGTCTTTATAGTTCTTTTGCACTTTAATCTGTGTAAAACTTTTAACTTTATACATTTTTCTGTATTGCTTTATTGCATTTAAATGTTCAGTTATTTTTGTTGTAAGAAAAAAGTTATTAACCCTGTTATACTGTATTATGACAGCACTTTTTTTTAAACTAAATTTCAATATCATGATAATACTGCATACCATGATAAAAGCATTAACAATTAATCGCAACATGAAAATTTGATACCGGCATATCCCTAATATCAATATGACTAGAAAATAATTAATATTCTACTTCTCTTACTTGGCGTTATTATAATGATAATAACGATAAGCAAGAGAAGTAGAATATTTATTATTTAACAGATTTCAATCTAAATTCTATTACTAACATTTTTTTTTATAAAAAATGAGTAAGAAAAGTTATTTTACGGTAACTGTAAACTTACAAAGCAAATATTTACAGCAGCCTTAATTTCTTCATTTTCAAACGTTAAACCATAGAGTTGCCTAATGCACATTATAAGCAACCCAAACTCAGTACAGATGCACAGATGAGTATGGAGCAGCCTTTACTGCGAACCGAGCTGCTGTAAAAGAGGATAATCTGAAACATGTACCATGGTTATTTGATTAAATCGTGGCCTTTGTTATATGATAATTGCACTTAAACTTTTTCTGTTTTATTTTTCTTAATTATGCAAGACTTTACGAGGAATACACAGTGCAAGATTATGATAGAATTGACCCTACTGAAATTTACACCAAATGTAGGTACGCAGTAATCAGATGCCAAACCTTAGCTCGTTGTACGGAGCAGAGCGCACAGCACTCCTGGAGAAGACCACAGAGGAGCTTCTGCCACCTGAGAAACATCTGTTTGAAGTGCGTGCTGAAAACGACGTCAAAGCCATCTACCGCGCACTGCAGCGCATTCTCCTCAACTACAAGGTACGGTCTCAATTTATTTAAAGCATAATAAAGTTGACATCACAGTTGAGCAGATGAATAACAGCTGTGTTCCTGATCATGTGTGCAGGAGGAGCGGCGCGGTCCGACCCTGATTGCCATTCAGTCTAACTGGGAGCTGCGCCGTCTGGCAGCTGGCATGACTGTACTCGAGGAATTCCCGGTGGTGCCGGTTCATGTTATTGATGAGATAAGCTACAGTGTACTGGACTGGCAACGGCACGGAGCTCGCCGCATGATAAAACACTACCTGAACCTGGACAGCTGCCTCTCACAGGCTTTTGATATGGCCAGGTACATCACACACTTTTATCACTGTCATACTTCATACAGGTTTTGTCTTGATTTGACTATGAAGATTTATTTAATTAGAATGGAAAACTGTCTTTATTTGGGTACACTAAAAATTGCACTGAAGTCAGTTTGAAATCTGAATTTGTTTTTGTAGTTGGTGTGACCATTTTCTCTCGTCTCGTTCCCCTTGGCCATTTAAACTGGCCTTTTTTGCTACTGTGCCTTTAAGATTTTATTCATAAAGACACTGGAATAGCAGTATTGCCTCCTTATATATCATCATTGTAAGTAGGTGGGCCACATTTCTGAACCCCAAATAAGCATTGTTGACTTAATGTGGCTGGTCTTTTTGGACAGAGAATGAGATATGAACATAACGCTATATATTTATTAGGGATGTGCGCGACGACTAATTTGACTGTCGTTTAAACGAAAGTTTTGTATCCAACTAGTCGACTAGTCTAAAAGCAAGAAACCCCCAAAAGATGGTAAGAAAAAAAAAGCTCTGTGCGTGCGTGTAGCATAGCCTATATAATAGCCTATATTTGAAATACTTAATCTATGAATCACACTGCCAAATCCTGCCAAAGCCGCACACTTGCCTCGTGTTATCATCATTTCATTTTAGGTGGTCGTTAAAAATAAATAAAAGAAGAGCATACACTCAACGTCGGTCAAAGAATATCTTATTTATTCAAATCAGCTGGGGAAATGCAGAACAATGGAAAATCAATCAATAGCTTGACAGAATTCTTAATCTTCATATAACGTTAGTCAACATATTCAAACACAAGTCAAAAACAATAGGAAGGTTTATCAAGAAATAGCATTAAAACAGCTTTTAAAAACATACTTCGTGTAGGCTATATTGTCTAAAAACGAAACAATGCAACAATGCCCATTTTACTTACTCAGACCATGCGTTATTTGTTCAGTGAAATTATCAACGTGGTCTGGTGAAAGACGGGACCTGAGGCGATTAACAATAAAATTCCTGCACTTGAAAAAAACGCGCTCGGCAGGAACTGAAGTCACAATTTGACATTACACAGTTTACTCAAAACTTTTCCGTTTACTTCTAATTCAAAATAATCCCACACCCTCTCATCTTTCGCATGGTCATTTTTGAACTCGCTGCAACTGACACGAAGAAAACGCATGTGAGGTCTGAGGTAAAAATGTAGTTTCCGCCTCAGATACACTTTTAAAAATAATGTATTATTTTTCAAACG
>NW_015554072.1:305971-314728 GCF_001515605.1 Sinocyclocheilus anshuiensis
TCAAAGAACATTTGATTTTTTTTCATGCATTTACCCCTTTAAACCCTTAGAAAGTCAAAATCAGAGAGCATGCTAGGAGAAGCTGACTTCAGACTCCTGTAATGTAATGTCCTTTCCTCTGCAGGTATTATCACCTGCCTGTGGGAAATCTGCCTCAGGACATTTCTATATTTGGATCAGATCTATTAATGCATTATCATTCAAAAATTTGGGGTTATTAAGGTTTTTTTAATGCTTTTGAAAGAAGCCTCTTATGCTGACCAAGGCTGCATTATTTGATCAAAAATCAGTAAAAACTGTCAAATTCTGAAATATAATTACAACTTAAAACAATTCTTTCTAAAACAATTTATTTTCTATTTTAATTTATTTTTGTAATGTAAATGTTATTAATTTTCTGTCTGGGTCAAAGTGGATGTATCAAATGTTTTTGTGAAAACCATGATACATTTTTTTTTTCAGTATCCTTGGATGAATAGAAAGTTCAGAAGAACAGCAAAAAATAAATAAATAAATAAATATATATATATATATATATATATATATATATATATATAAAGCACAACCACTTATTGTGGCTGTCACCTACGGCACGGCCGGACCTCGGGGGGAAAGAGGCTGATGACAGCAGACTGGTGATGGAGAGTGATGAGAGAGGCTCCATGGACATCAATAGTCATGGCTGCTACTCCACAGGTAAGCAAATTCAGTCCAATGCACTGAGACGCAGGATCTGACACATAGACTAAGAGAACAACAGATATTAAAGACACTGCAAGATTATTGTATTTGTAGCAGATGATTACAGTGTAGCCTATATATCCACTGGTTGTTATAGTTTTATCTCTGATTTGTGAAATAATAACTACATTAGCATAAGGCTACAACAATAATAAACATAATATGCATTATAAATATTGTATTAATAAAAATCACCACCAGTGTTATTTTAGTTTAATTGAGATACCATTATAGTTTTTTTTTTAATGGTTTGAATGTTTTTTTTTTTTCCTGTTTTCATTTTAATTTTAGTTAAAGTTTTAATCATTTTGTTTAATATTTTTTTTGTCTTTTTTAATAGTTTTTGTTTGTCATTTTAGTACATAATTTAAAATATATGAAAATGAGAAATGTTTCCTTGCAGCTAGCTGAAATAAAATAGGTTTAATTTCTTTTTAGTAATAATTTCAGTTAACATTTATTCTTTATAAAGCAACAAAAAAATATGGGTTAAGTTAACAACAATAACAAGTTAATAATAATCACTGATACCATTATATTTATGTAAATTTTTGTGATATAAGCGGTCACAAATTTATTATTTATTTATTTTATTTATTTATTTTTTTAGATAAGCTACATTTGTCACTTGAGATTTAAGCGCTTCTTTGAAAACATGAGTAATTCTCCAAATGATACTTTTAGGGTTGTCGCGATTCGGCGATTTTATTCGACTATTCGATTTTTAAAAATCCTCGACTTCGTTTTGCTCGCGTCGACTAACCGGCAAAATACCGGAAGTGGCGCATTTCACAGACGAGAATCCATAAAACACATTATACCATTTCGTCAGATTTGTAAGGTAAATCATTTATAAATCCACGCGAACACAGGAGAATACATAATTATCTCGCGGTTTCACAATAAAAGCTCAAACCCTCACTCTGAGTTTACACGTTTTGATGTCCACATATTCTTTTAATTACAGTGGCTATAGCATTTCTTATTACCACAAAAAAAAATTATTATAATTATAGGAAGCATCTCCAATTAATTGATTTTATTTAAAAAAACAAAAAAACAATTTTTTTTTCAGAAATACTGCACATTTACAGTTTTCTCCTAAATAAATTCTGGTAAATAACATTTCTGGTAAATACTCCTTTAAAAAGTGTTTTTTGATTATAATTTTATTATTAGTAGACTATAACACGTGGATATGTTGTCATTCTTACACTATAATACTGAACTTTGAGTTCAGTGATTTGGACTATGAGATGGACACTTGCTTCTTGCACGCTATGTTGCACTATACTTTTGCTTTAAAAAAAGGATTTCATAGAAATTTGGATTTCATTTGGTTTAATAAAATATAGTTTAATAAAATATTCTTAAGTGAAATTGTTGATTTTTTGTGGGAAATTGATCGTTAAGATTAATCGATAAATTAGTCAATAGATTAATCTAAATAAAAATAGTCATTATTGGCAGCTCTAGATACTTTTAAATAAGTTAGTTTATCCATGAGTATTGTTGGTATTTGCAAACCACCAAATGGCCTCAGACAAATATGGTTGTAAGTTGAATATCGGTAAAAAAAAAAAAAATTTTTAATGGCTTTTAAAAAAGTATGTCTGTAAAGTACTTGGGCTTTTTTCCAGTTTGTGTGGAGTTGGATATTCAGAGTTTGGCAGTGAACACCATTCTACAGTCCCAGCATGTTAACGATATGGAAGGCGGGGCCAGCATGGGCATCAGCTTTGATGTCATTCAGCATGCATCTCTGGAGGAAATGATGTCAGGGAATCAGGGGGCAAATGCAGTGGCCAGCTATGATGAGACGGCACTCTGCTCCAACACATTCAGGTATGATTGTAGAAATGAGTAAGCCCAAACGTAATCAAATCAATTTAATAATCAATTTTAAAAAACTGTACAAACGAGTTCTCACTATTTTCTGTCCTCATGCAGGATTCTGAAGAGTATGGTTGTTGGTTGGGTTCGAGAGATTACACAGTATCATAACATCTACGCTGATAACCAGGTGATGCATTTTTACCGGTGGTTGCGATCACCCAGTTCTCTGCTGTACGACCCGGCCTTGCACCGCACCCTCCTCAACATGATGAAGAAGATCTTCCTGCAGTGAGTACAGCTCACAGAAGTTTCATATTTCAACTTTGTTGTTTGGGGTTAAAGAAAGTTGCTCTGTTACTTTATCTACAGTTTCAGAATTTTGTCTTAAAGTAGCTTTTTAGTTTTCATTGTAACTGCATTTTATTTAAAGGTGCATTACTAAGGGTATTTTTTTTTTTAAAGAAATGAGTAATACAATTGAGCAAAAAAAGTTTAAAATTTACACTTGCATGAGATTAAGTCTCCAGTTGCTGTATATCAGGGATCCTCAAATCTGGCCCACGAGATCCACTTTCCTGCAGAGTTTCGCTCCAACCCTAATCAAACACACCTGAGCATGTTAATCAATGTCTTCAGGATCATTAGAAAATCACAAGTAGGTGAGTTTGGTCAGGATTGGAGCTAAACTCTGCAGTGCATTGGCCCTCCAGGGCAAGATTTGAGGAACCCTGCTGTATATCAATGCTGAAAAGTGTCAGTATGAAGTTCAAAACCTTATATCGGTTGTTTAGAAATGACACATAAGCAAAAATGCTACTGTAAAGGAATAGTTGACCGAAAAATTAAAATTTGCTAAAAATTGACTCAGGCCAAGATGATCCTCTTCAGTGAATGGGTGCTGTCAGAATGAGAGTTCAAACAGCTGATAAAAACATCACAATAAACCACAAGTAATCCACACCGCTCCAGTCCATCAATTAATGTCTTGTGAAGCAAAAAGCTGAGAGAGAGAAATGCACCATTTCCAAAACAGTTCTGAAATATGTTGGTGGATTTTGATGAGGACAACTTGGACAAAATGGACATTTTCACTGTTGGAAGCAATATTATGGATAGAGGACTTGTATTTTAGTCTTAATTATGGAGTTGGACTGAATTATTGTGATGTTTTATCAGCTGTTTGGACTCTCATTCTGACGGCACCCATTCACTGCAGAGGATCCATTGGTGAGCAAGTGTTGTAAAATGCAACATTTTTCCAAATCTGTTTTGATGAAGAAACAAACTTATCATCTTTTTTTTATGGCCTGAGGGCGAGTAAATTTAGCAAATTTTCATTTTTGGCTGAACTATTCCTATAAATATTGTATTATGTACATTTTACATCTATGTATTTAGCATGGCAGATGCTTTTCCCCAAAGCAACTTTCAAAGTATAGTTAATGCACTATCAGTTAATGCACTACTGTTTGAGCCACAGAATGACTACTTGTATTGTTCACACTTCTTATTATAAACACGTCAGACTTGTGGCAGAGTTTAAGCGCCTGGGATCATCTGTGATCTATGGAAACTTCAACCGACTCATCCTCTGCACCAAGAAACGGCGCATTGATGACGCCATTGCATACGTGGAGTACATCACTAACAGGTGATTTAAACCTTTTTACATTTTTTTTTTTTTTTTTCATTCTCGTATAGACTTTTAACTTAGTTTCTCATGCAATGTGAAAGTCTGAAGTCCAGGCTTTGGTATTAGATTATTTGGATACATTTTCTGTTTACTGTTTGTCTTCCTGTCTTGTGTCTCGGCTTTAGTATCCATTCAAAGGAGATCTTCCACTCTCTGTCCATCACATTCTCACGCTGTTGGGAGTTTCTGCTGTGGATGGATCCAGCTAACTGTGGAGGAGTGAAGGGAAAGCTGCCATCGAGCCTTCTGTATGGAGAGGTAAAGCACAGGGCCTAGACACCACTTGTTGTTCTTTACAAGTTTTTCTGTGTAAAATAACTCAAAATGGTTGGCATTTGTACTATTCAAGTTGAGTTTCAACACTTCTTTTTTTCCCCCACCCACTCTAGCATGACAATGAAAAGAAGAAAAAGAAGAATGGAGAAGAGGAGGATGGAAGTGAGGATGAGGATGAAGATGAAGAAAACCAAGGGGAGGATGAAGAACAGGATGGGGAAGATGATGTAGAAGACTTGATTGAAAGTAACTGGAACATCATGCAATACCTTCCTCAAACAGCATCCTGTCAGAAATACTTTCTCATGATCATTTCAGGTAACATTACGGGTTTTATTTGTTTGACCTGAAAATGCACAATTAGATTTTTTTTTGTGTGTGTGTGCTGCTCTATTTTATTATAATTTCTCATAATTTCATTATAATTGTTTGGTTGTTTTCAGCCTACATTGCAGCTGTCTATCACAGCATGAGACAAGAGCTTCGGCGAAACGCCCCTGGTGCTACTCCTATTAAGAGACGAGGAGCGACCCAAGCGTCCCAGCAGCCAACTGGGGATGTCAGTGCACTTCCTGGTAAGGCATAAAATGATTCAGCATAGTCTATTGCAGATATTGAGTGCTTTTGTAATGAGTTATTTGTTTATGACTGCATTAAAATATTAAAAATGTTTTGCAAGAAAAAAAAAAGTACATATAAAACTAAAAATGTTTTTATTTTTCTTGTCTTTGTGCTGTTGTAGGTTTGATTACATTCTCTCAGGAGTATGTGTCAAGTGAACTCACACAGAACTTCTTCACCATCACTCAGAAGATTCAGAAGAAAGTGTCGAGCACTCGTAGTGTTACGCTCCCATCTGAGATGTTTCCTGTTCTTCCTGGTTCTCACTTGCTCCTCAACAACCCTGCTCTGGAGTTTATTAAATACGTCTGTCAGGTATCAACATATACCTCCAGCTCCTGTGGTTTTATACTGCAGTAATGTGTTTTAAACTCCTAAAGTTGTAACAATAATGACAGTGAGAGTAAAAATTTTTTAAAAGATTCTATTTCAAATAAATGCGGTTTGTTTGAACGTTCTATTCATCAAAGAATCCTGAAAAAAATCATGTGTCACGGTTTCCACAAAAATATTAAGCAGCAAGTGTTTTCAGCATTGATAATAATAAGAAATGTTCCTTAAGCATTGAATCAGGATCATGTGACACTGAAGACTGGAGTAATGACTGCTGAAAATTCAACTTTGCATCATAGGAATCAATTGAATTACATTCAAATAGAAAACAGTTATACGAAATTGCAAAAAAGAAATCACAATATTTCGGTTTTTGCTGTATTTTTGATCAGATAAATTGGTGAGCATAAGAGACTTTCAAAAAAAAAATAAATAAAATCTTGCTGCCCACAAACTTTTAAACAGGAAAAAGTACATTTTTACAAAGTCCTCACACCTGTCTGATGTTGTTTCTGTTTGTAATGTCCCTTCAGGTGCTCTCTCTGGACGCCAACATTGTCAATCAGGTGAACAAACTGAAGCGAGATCTTTTGCGATTGGTGGATGTTGGAGAATTCTCAGAGGATGCCCAGTTCCGTGACCCCTGCAAGTCCTACGTCCTACCAGAGGTCATCTGCCACCACTGTAACTTCTGTCGTGATCTTGACCTCTGCAAAGACCCTGCAGTTTCCCAGGTAACAACAGGACTCTGGTTACAGTTTATCTCTTATTCGAACTTGTGGTTAATGATTTGCTTCTCATTCATATTTACATTTGCTTAATGGATTCCAGAGGTTTTTTTGGAAGTCATTAAGCTAATACTTCTTGGTGTTTTCCCATGTTTAGACATTTGTCGTGATCAAGCTAGCCAAAAAAGACTAATATTCTCACCTCGCTCTTCTTTCTTTTTTACCTATGTAGGATGGTTCAGTTCTTCCTCAGTGGTTCTGCTCTAACTGTCAGGCCCAATACGACACAGAGTCCATAGAAATGGCCCTGGTGGAGGCGCTCCAGAAGAAGCTCATGAGTTACACACTACAAGACCTGGTGAGGGACACAAACAGCATTATTTACCATGTTTCTGATGCTTTCAGAGGATTTGGAAAAGGAAAATGTTTGAGTGGTAAATGTCCTAGTGTAATGGATATGCACATCCATTGAAGTTCACTTATGTAAATGGCACTTTATCCCATCATAGGAATGTGCCAAATGCAAAGGAGTGAAGGAAGCAAACATGCTGCTGTACTGTAGCTGTGCTGGAGATTTCAACCTCAGCTTCACCACAAAGGTACTTATGGTACATTAAAATGCTAATACAAAAGTTTGTGGTTAGTTAGACTTATTTGGAAAGAAATGAATACTTTTATTCAGAAATGATGCATTAAAGGAATAGTTCACCCAAAAATGAAAATGTGCTGAAAAATTTGCAGAAATTTAGCATTACATCACTTGCTCACCAGTGGATCCTCTGCAGTGAATGGGTGCCGTCAGAATGAGAGTCCAAACAGCTGATAAAAACATCACAATAATCCACAAGTAATCCACACCACTCCAGTCCATTAATTAGTATCCCATGAAGCAAAAAACTGTTTGTGAGAAACAAATCCAAGACGTTTTTAACTTTGAATCGTTGCTTCAGGAGAGAAATATGCACAGATCAAGCACCATTTACAAGTGAAAACAAATATGTTGGTAGATTTTGATCGAGAGGTTGTGAGAGGACAACAAGGGATGGACTTTTTCACTGGAGGAAGCATTATTATAGATTATGGACTAGTATTTTGGCCAGAAGCATTGGTTTAAAGGGGTCATATGATGCGATTTCAAGTTTTCCTTTCTCTTTGGAGTGTTACAAGCTGATTGTGCATAGATAAGATCCCTGAAGTTGCAAAGACTAAAGTCTCAAAACCAAAGAGATATTCTTTATCAAAGTTAAGACTCTGCCACGCCCCCCTAAAACGGCTCGTTCTAACACATATCTACCTCACTATGTGGAAATATTAGCATAATGCAGCCCCCAGAAGAAGCTCATGAGTTACACACTACAAGACCTGATGAGAGACACAAACAGCATTATTTACCATGTTTCTGATGCTTTCAGAGGATTTGGAAAAGGAAAATGTTTGAGTGGTAAATGTCCTAGTGTAATGGATATGCACATCCATTGAAGTTCACTTATGTAAATGGCACTTTATCCCATCATAGGAATGTGCCAAATGCAAAGGAGTGAAGGAAGCAAACATGCTGCTGTACTGTAGCTGTGCTGGAGATTTCAACCTCAGCTTCACCACAAAGGTACTTATGGTACATTAAAATGCTAATACAAAAGTTTGTGGTTAGTTAGACTTATTTGGAAAGAAATGAATACTTTTATTCAGAAATGATGCATTAAAGGAATAGTTCACCCAAAAATGAAAATGTGCTGAAAAATTTGCAGAAATTTAGCATTACATCACTTGCTCACCAGTGGATCCTCTGCAGTGAATGGGTGCCGTCAGAATGAGAGTCCAAACAGCTGATAAAAACATCACAATAATCCACAAGTAATCCACACCACTCCAGTCCATTAATTAGTATCCCATGAAGCAAAAAACTGTTTGTGAGAAACAAATCCAAGACGTTTTTAACTTTGAATCGTTGCTTCAGGAGAGAAATATGCACAGATCAAGCACCATTTACAAGTGAAAACAAATATGTTGGTAGATTTTGATCGAGAGGTTGTGAGAGGACAACAAGGGATGGACTTTTTCACTGGAGGAAGCATTATTATAGATTATGGACTAGTATTTTGGCCAGAAGCATTGGTTTAAAGGGGTCATATGATGCGATTTCAAGTTTTCCTTTCTCTTTGGAGTGTTACAAGCTGATTGTGCATAGATAAGATCCCTGAAGTTGCAAAGACTAAAGTCTCAAAACCAAAGAGATATTCTTTATCAAAGTTAAGACTCTGCCACGCCCCCCTAAAACGGCTCGTTCTAACACATATCTACCTCACTATGTGGAAATATTAGCATAATGCAGCCCAAATGTGCACGCAAAGAAAGAAGGCGTGGTTTCAGTAACCGCAGTTAGTGTTGAAGCAGCCATGTCAGGGAGACGCTGTGTGTTTCTAGGCGAAAGCAAAAGCACTTTATTTGGCCTTCCGAAAGTAGATGCATTTAGGAATCTTTAAGATTACTTACAACAGAACAGCAATGCATTTTATGGACGACCGTTTC
>NW_015554072.1:315020-327347 GCF_001515605.1 Sinocyclocheilus anshuiensis
GTGTGTGAGAGAGAGAGCGAGAGAGAGAGAGAGAGAGATCACAGTGGAGTCAGCTGTCTTAACCATGGCTTGTGTACTGCACATACCAGCTTCATCACTGTGTTTGTCACGCGACTTTGTTCCCCTTTCGGGCTCTGTCTTTACATTTATTTTGAAAGATGAAGCTCGCGATTATGGTAAGGGGCGTTACATTTCCGACGCGTGCTTGCGGTGTTCGGCCAATCACAATGCACTGGGTCAGCTGGCCAATCAGAGCAGACTGCGCTTGTCGGAAGGAGGGACTTTGTAGAAAACGAAGCGTTTGAGAGAGGCGGGGCATAGAGGACCTACAATAATGTACAGTATTTGAAAAATAATGTGTTTTTTGAACATTAAAGCATGTCAACATATTCTGTTACACCAAATACACCAAAAAAAAGCATCATATGACCCCTTTAAAGTTAGAATGCCTGTTTTCTTATAAACGTGCAGCTTTTCACTTCACAAGATGTTAATTGATGGACTGGTGTGGATTATTGTATTGTTTTTATCAGCTGTTTAGACTCTCATTCTGACGGCACCCATTCACTGCAGAGGATCCATTGGTGAGCAAGAGATGTAATACTAAATTTTAACAAATTGAACATAAGAGACTCAAAAACTGTTTAAAAATCTTACTCCCCCCAAACTGTGGAATGGTAATGCATGTTTTACAGCTAATGGACCACCTACAAATATTTTGTTTAGTCATGTAATGTCTCATGCTTGCTCATTTCCACTTGTTTGCATGTTTACAGAGCTTCACTGAACAGGTGGAAGTATTCCGGAACATTGCCGCCCACTATAACATGAACTTCCTGCTAGAGACCATTGACTGGGTGCTTAGTATGAACGCATAGATGCTTTTCCACCCGATACGCTCCATCATTTGTGCCAAACTAAGTGTGTGTGAGCCATTTGTACAGATCTGAATTCTTATGAAATGTGTGTACACTATCACAGTTGAAAAATGTTGGTACCGGAACTCTTTTATTTGTTGTTAATAAATATTTTTGTATATGAAGAATTCACTTCTGTCATTACTTCCTAAGTAATTGAATGATGATTTTGGTCATAAGGGTTACTAATTGAATCTGCAATGATATTTGCAGATGAGGGGTATCACTCTTGTTCATAGTGGTGTAGCGAATCAGCTCATAAGGGAAATATGCATAATTAATCATAACTAGTTATAATTAATTATAAATATTTAGATCCGCTGTAGATATTTAGCTGACCTCTCAGGGTCAACTGTGTGGCATGCAACTAATATGTCTCTTTGGTAATGGTCCATTTGGATATTGCTTCTTTTTGACATTTATGAATTTAATTCTGTAAATATATGGCTTTTATGGTTTTTGTAACCACTATAGGATGGAGCAATAGCCAGCAACTACCTACTTTAACTTCACTGCCTGGCTCCTACCCACTCTACATTACCACATTATAATTTGATTTCTTATCTCAGAGGCAAAGACCTGGACCTCATGGAGATATATGACATGCTATGCAATGTGCAATTTGAATCCAATCATTGTTGTGAATTGTCATTGCTCTACTCGCCACTTTTACTGAAATGTTTCTTTCTCCCATAAGAGCAAAAGTTGTTTTCTTCAGAATAGGTTCTGGCTAAATAGTGCTACAGCTAAGTTCATTGTCTGTCCATTTGGTTTCAGTCTCTTTTCCTGTCTGGGGAGAGATGAGGTTTTATATGTACCCTTGATCATTACTTAAAAGACCATAAATCTCAAAAGTGTGAGCTGCATAAATCAATACATTTCAATTAATCACATTTAGAGTAGAACTGGGCTGACGCAATTCCTCTTCCCCTAAATTTCATTACTGTAACCAATATCATACGAATTTTTATCAGGTTAGCAGAGCGAGTGCTGCTCTTTGGAGAAACCATCTCATCCTTCCTTTTGATGGAAGAAGGTTCCCAGAAAAGAGATGATCATTTGGATAGAATTGATCCTTTAGTACTTTTTTTTAATCACCAGATAAATTTAGTGTCAGACTTTAAAGTCAATGTGAAATCAAAATTCAATGGCTATTTCAAAGACAAACAGCAATAATTTAACAATCTGATCAAAATCAAAAGCTGCTTTATAGGTCCTGGGAATTTAAATCATGTGACACATTTATATGAAACAATATGCAATGAGTTTTAATTAATAAAGATGGAAATATGTCATTTTACAGAAGAGAAACTTTTCATATTTCATGACTGTTCAAAGATGGAAGATACATGCAAACCCGTTGTGGAGTTGAATTAAACGCTAAGCAATTCAGTTGGTGATCAGTGTTTAATATTTATTGAAGCGAATCTTAACAAAAATGTGGTTTTGCTTATTTTTGCTTTTCTAAATTCAGATATGACATGTGCTGTTTCCTACTCTTATTGTTCCTACGACAGGAAAATATCCAGTCATTTCTGTAAAAAAGATTCTACTGTGCTGTATGTTTGGCATGGCATGCTGGCACCGGAGCGTTTTCGGTGATGGCAGGTTGTTTTATAATGGCACGCCATCTGAGAGGTCAGAGTGGGTGGAGCCATAGCTTGTAAGCGTGAGGTCTGTTGTGATTGGCTGACTGGGTTTCTTGGAGACCTGGTTCAAGAAATAGAAAAAGCTTTTGATTAATCTATTCGAGAAACAGAATATTAAAAATGTCATTTTATTGACTGCCGTGTTGTTTTAAAACTGTGAAATCTTTCAAATATCTCTCAATGAATGACCCTCAAGAGTCATATTAGAAACATTCTAACAACATTTGTGACCCTGGACCACAAAACCAGTCATAAGGGTAAATTTTTCGAAATTGAGATGAATAAATAAGCTTTTCGTTTTTGTATGGTTTGTAAGGATAGGACAATATTTGGCCGAGATACAACTATTTAAAAATCTGGAATCTGAGGGTGCAAAAAAATCAAAATATTGAGAAAATCACCTTTAAAGTTGTCCAAATTAAGTTCTTAGCAATGCATATTACTAATCAAAAATTAAGTTTTAATATATTTACAGTAGGAAATGTACAAAATATCTTCATGGAACATGATCTTTACTTAATATCCTAATGATTTTTAGCATAAAAGAAAAATCAATAATTTTGACCCATACAATGTATTTTTGGTTATTGCTACAAATATACCCCAGCGACTTAAGACTGGTTTTGTGCTCCAGGGTCACATATACACTGTAAAAATGATTTTTCGAAGTTGTAAATAAAACAACAATTTTGGAGTATGTTTTACAAGGAAACTCGTTTCTGCCACAGGATTTAAAAAAAGATAACTACAACTTTTTATCCCACAATTCAGACTTTTTTTGTGAGATCTAAATTCAGATTTGCAAGACATAAACTCACAGTTCTGACTTTTTTCCTCGCAATTCCATGTTTACAGCTCACAATTGTGTTTATCTCATAATTCTGACTTTTTTTCTCAGAATTCTGATTTTAAATATAGCATTTGTCAAGCAAATCAGATGTATTTTTTATTTTATTTATTTTTTATTTTTTAAAAAGGTAATTGCGGCTTTTTCTCAGAATTGCAAGTTATAAACTGAAAAAGAATTGAGATTTGCAAAAAAAAGAGAGACAATTTTGCAATTAACCTTTTTATTTTTTATCCTGTGGCGTAAACAAGTTTCCATAAAATATTACTTGCGTCTTTCTACTTGAAAATTTCACATTTCATTAAATGTGTTGCTTGACATTTATTTGTAATTATTTGTGACATTTGCAAGCAATTTCTGAGTGAAAATTGTTTCTACACCAATTTTTTCTTCAGTGTAGGACTTAATTTTTCACTCAGTTTTTACTCAGAAATTGCAAGCAAATTGCACAAACAATTACAAAGCAAGTAACACACTGAATTAGATGCGAAATTTTGAAGGTGAAAAACTGGTAGTATTTTCTTGCAAAACATACTCCAAAATGTTTTATTTACAACAACAGCATTTTTTTTTCTCAGTGTAATCTTCTCCATCCTTCTTGACTTACATCATCAAATTTCTTTTCGCTGAAGACTTCATTCTTATCGATAAACGTCAGCATGATCCAGTCACAGATGATTGAGCACTAGATGACAAAAAAAATGAGACATTTACTAACATTATGATTAAGCATTAGGACAAAATACAAGCTGTAAATGCCTCTGTCCATCAGGGTTACTCCAGATCAAGCACTGTGAGTGAAACCTGAAAGTCATTCCCATAATGCAATTTGTGAAGTGTTTATGTCTGCCATCAGTGTCATTAAGATGTCATTATCTCACACTTTAAACATCATGTTTTTATTATGCATTCCGCAAAAACGTACAATTCCTACTGACGTCATGGCCATGACTGTGTTGATAATGGTTGGAATCAGACTGAATCTTCCCGCCTGAAAGGAAATATAGAGAGTCAATATAAGGCCGTATGTGCAGTCAGCATGTGGCTAATGTACTTCCTGTATGGTCTCACATGTCCATGAACAATGACATCCAGGCGAATCCCATAGGCTTTTATGAGTGTCCTGTACTCCACACCATCCTTATGGTGATATTTTGCAAACCTGAAATGTTTGGAAGTTAATATATTTCTAAAGAAACATTAATATTTAATTGATCATCATTTTAATGCCATTTGACTATTGAAATGCATGTAGATTGTAACCTCAGAGCTCATACCTGTAGTAATATCCTGAGCTGGGCAGGTTTTTTCTCATGTCCAGTCTTCTGAACGAATATGTTGGAATGCACTCGGAAGGATCCACGTCAAAATCACACTTCCAGTTAATGAACACGCCAATTATTCCACCCTGAACATATAATAAAATGACATTATAAAATATACATTAAAACTGTTAAAAGTGCCTCAATTCAGAGAAAAATAAACGTTGATGTGTTGTTTGACATTAAAGGCACAATATGTAAGATTTTTTTTATTCAAATATCCAAAAACCACTAGAACAGTGTTATATATTTTGCTGACTTGTGTACTTACATTATCCCAAATGTTTCGAAGAATGTTTAAATCCAGAGAAATAAGCTATTTTAACGAGTGACACGGAGCGTGTCCATAGTGTCATTGTGCCGCCTGCCAATGACGTCATAACCCCGTTAATAAATCATTAGCTCATCCATGAACCGAGTCCCGACGGATTGCATCGGCTGTGGGGATGAAGACTACAACTCCCATGATTCCACACTCAGTCACGGCGTCATCAAACTACGCCTTTGTTTCTTTGTTTGTTTTGAATACGTGCCCTCTAGCGGCGAAAATTACATATTGTGCCTTTAACCCGTATACATGCCGTTCTGCAAAGTTCGCTGAATTTCTCTCAGGCCTGCGCTGCGATGAAGCCCAGGCTGAACACTGGACAATACGGGTTGGTGTCGGGGTGATAATGGCACTGTAACAACTTCTTTGGCTTGTTTGGTTTGATGTTGCCCCTGTAGTTCCCATTTCCATTTCAGATAAAAAAATATACATATATATTTTTAGGACCGCGAGAAACATAAATTCAGCAAGGATGCATTTCCCAAAAGTGACAGTAAAGACATTTAGAATGTTACAAAAGATTTCTATTTCAAATAAATTCTATTCTTTTGAACTTTCTTTTCACCAAGGAATCCTGAAAAAAAGTGTATCACAGTTTCAACAAAAATATTAAGCAGCACAACTTTTCAACATTGATAATAATTAATGTTTCTTGAGCGGAAAATCAGCAAATTCGACAATGAAGACTGGAGTAATGATGCTGAAAATTCGGCTTTGCATCACAGGAATAAATTACATTTTAAAATATAATAAAATAGAAATCAGTTCTTTTAAATTATAATAATATTTCACAATATTACTGTTTTTTTAGTGTATATTTGATCAATTCCATACAACCTTAGTGAGCCTAAGAGACTTCTTTCAAAAACAATAGATATCCTAAACTTTTGAACGGTAGTGTAAATTGGAATTTCTGATACATTTATGTTTTACTAAATGCTTTTTTGATCACACAAAAGGTTAAAAAGCAGCCTGGCACTGCTTAGACATATCCTCTGATTTATAAAACATGCTGAAACTCATCAACGTACCTCAGAACTTTAAACTTTGGGAAATGGATGGCATTCTTTATGAACACTGTAAAATGAATAGCCTGTTCCAAAGCTGGCTCCCTACGGGGATAAGAAAGACATTTTAGTTCATTTCTCTATTTGATTTTTGACAGATCAGTCAATAAAAGCACAATACCTGACAACAGCATATTCCTCAATGGGACACCAGGTTTTGATCTCGCAGGTCTTGAATGTGTAGTTGTAGTATGGGATGCATCGTCCTGTTCTTTGATCTATTCAAAAACAAGTCCACATCTTACAGTGGACCATGCATCAAAACTCTGAGGCCACAATGAAAATCTTTTTTAATTAATGTATGAATTAGTTAATTCATCAATTAAGTTTGAATTAGTTTAAGATTAAAAAAAAAAAAAGTCGTTAAAAAAAATAGTAATAAATACTGCAGCAATTAAAGCTGCACTTACATTTTTTTGGAAAACTGTGTATTCAATTAGAAGTAGTTTAATATTAAACTAGTGGTCTCAGAGATTTAGACCCCACTGTATATATGTATGTATTTATTATAAAAGTAAACCCCACCATGACCATCAAAATCAATTTCTCCTTGAGTGCAGTCAGAATCTTTTGTGCAGTTTGCATTGGCAACACTGTAATGCTGAGAAAACAAATAGAGAAAAATAGATCTACAAATGCTGTTTGACTCGGACCAGTCATTCCAACCAAAACATGAATACTTTGTATTTATCTGCAGTTGTGCATATACCTCAGCACACGTGCCCTGCGTCTGATCGTGCGTCACTTCTCTCCTAAGAATCGTACTGATTACATCACCACCCTGTACATTAAGAAATACAGGGTTTCGAATGATTTTACAATCAACTGTAATGTTGACCGAGCAAGAATATATATTAGGATCTAGCAGGGAAAATATGATTTAATCAGTCTACAGTATCTTAAGTAATAAAGGGTATCTTGTCTGCCTTGGAATCTTTTTTTGAGTAAAATAAGGATGATGTAATTGAATGATTTTCTATACAGTTTATAATTCGTTTTTTTGGGCCTTCACCTCAGATGGTCTGACATATTCTGTTGTGTCCTGAACGCTGTCTCCCAGCATGGCCACACCTCTCATCTCAGTGTACACCGAGCTCTCTGGACGCGTCTCTGTCTCCTGATACGCTTTCTGACTGATAAATACATGCCTGCACACATAAAACATGACATAAATGCATCCATCCATCTCCACACATGTAAATCGTGAAAAACAAAACATACCTTCATAGGTATAACGGAGGAAATTCTGTATAAAAAGAACTTCAGAACAAACACAATCAAAGGTATATATATATCTAAAAAATGCGATGAAAACCTATACATTTACAGCAAAATTGTTGAAGGTGGGAAAAAACTTCTATAAATCAGATATGGCTGAAGTTGGAGTGTTATTTGACATTTCATCTATACATAAATCTCTGTATCACTGATTTGTATCTATTGACATTTTTATTGCATTTCTTCTGCATTTGTTTTGTCTTCTTTGCAGCCGTACTTCAAAACAAACCAAAAGGTAACAACAACAAAAAAAACTCATCAAGTTCTTTTTATGCAAAATATATTTTTCTTTGGATTTATATTAAAATTAATCACCCAGAGACTATGAAATAACTCAAGTTTTGCATTTCAGTGTTCTCTGTTTGTCTAGAACAGAGATAAATAGGCTACAATAAAAAATCACCAATTAAAAGCATCCATTTTGTGATTGATGTAAAGCAAGTTTTCGGTACAAAAATAAAATTACTCAAGTTTTGAATTTCAGTGTTCTCCATTGGTCTATCTCAGAGACAAATATGATAAACATTATAATTATCACCATTTAAAAGTATCAATTTTAGCAGATTCTTACCAAATTAAATATGTGATTACCAGGAACTGCACGGCTCTGTATATGACTCCTAGTTTCCTGTCCTTCACCACCATTACTTGTGGAGTCTCATAGTCCCAGAAACCCAGGAAAAAGTCTTTGAGGAACTCCAGACATCCCATTTTTATATTTAAAAAAATCCTTATATGTTCCTGCAAAATTAACGTCCTAATCTTCACTACTGAACTGATGCTGTAAGGTGACACCCACTTGTGTACCACTCTCTCTCTCTCTCTATCTCTCTCTCTATCTCTCTCTCTCTCTATCTATCTCTCTCTCTCTATCTCTCTCTCTCTCTCTCTCTCTCTCTCTCTCTCTCTCTCTCTCTCTCTCTCTCTCTCTCTCTCTCTCTCTCTCGTTGAGTGGGAGACAGCAGAACCAGATCGTCTGCGTACAGCAGGCATTTGATCTGTGAGTTGTGTAGGGTGAGGCCATATTGTTCATTTATTCTGCAACATAAACATATTATTTATAGTATAATAAAATTAGGCTACACATGTAGTAGGTCCGTTCGCTACACGTTCATGCCTTTCTATGCAGGCATTCGCTCGTGCGCCCCAGTTCAAGGGTCCTACTGTCTCGGCTGACTGACGCCACACAAAACACGTGTGTTAGGAGGACGCGCGTTAGTACTGGATCAGCTCTGCGATCTATTTGCCTTTTTATTGCAAACGTTTTTAATTTAGGGTTTGTCAAGTGAAAAAAAAAGTCAACTCCGCTGTAATGGGCGGATTACAAAAGAAGAAGGTAAGACAGAGATTTAGAGCAATACTGTCGGTAAACAAAACCTGATGTGTTGATGAGCGCAGGGCCGTGCAGACCTGTGTTTTTTAAACGTATTACTTTATTGTGTATACATTTAACAGTATATATTTGTATATATGGCATATGATAAAATATTTAAATAACTACAGCAGAATTTTGTCTTGAATTTCCTTACTTTAATATTCATTGCAGTTGTTTTCAGCTTTGCTTGGCAGCAAATAAGGGTTCTTAATTCTAATTCATCTCAAGATTTGACTCCGTATGAAAAATGTGTCTTGTTTATGCATATTACGGCATGTCAGAGCACTTGCTAACCTGTCATTTCTTCTCGTGTAGTATGAGAGCGGATCAGCAACTAACTATGTCAGCAGGAATAAAGCCCGCAAGAAGCTGAGTCTGAGTCTGGCTGATTTCAGGTTGGTTAACAAAACAAAGCATTTCACTTATGTTCTTATGTTCTGTCCTGGTGTCTGAGTAATTTTACGTTCCTCATACTTTATATAGTAGTTTAGTTGATAGAGAATGTCATGTACTTTATTCGATGTCACGTATATATTAAATGTTATTGATTTTAAGCTGATTTTTAACCAGTTTGTACCAAATGACAGATAGATTTGTGCTACAATACCTCATTTTACATTTGACATCAGTAATAAAGGATATTTAAACATTACTTTTATTTATTTAGTCATTTAGCAGACGCTTTTATCCAAAGCGACTTACAAATGAGGACAACAGAAGCAATCAATTGTAGTATTAAAACAACTAAAAACAGATCCAAAACTAAAAGCTAAAGCTTTATAAATACTACCTATACACATTTTAAAAATAAAGAAATTAAATAAAAATGATAAATGCCTACAACAAAATTTCAAAACCTAACATTTAAATGAAAAACAAAAAATAAAGCTAAAAACAATTCAAAATATTAAAGAACAAAAGGTATGAGTATAATAATGATTCTAACATAACACTAAGCCAAACACCAAAAAAAATAAAAAATACATGTGTATGTACACAAGTAATAGGAAAGAGGAGAAATAAAAAGCAATACTTATTAAAAGATATCTCTATTTATTTTGGTATCTTCTCAACTATGCACAATAATACAGCTAGTTGCGCTTTATAATTTGTATATAGTATTTCTTGCCTGATGTTTTTCATGAACCACCAGTTGCGAAACACAATGTATATACTGTAACTTGCTTTATTTAATTATTTAAGCATTTAATACAGTTCATTGTGAATTAATGCATGCTTCTCATTCTATAGGCGGTTATGCATATTAAAAGGAATCTATCCTCATGAGCCCAAACACAAAAAAAAGGTCAACAAGGGCTCGACAGCGCCTAGAACCTTCTACCTGCTGAAAGACATTCGTTTCCTCTTGCATGAGCCTGTTGTTGGCAAGTTCAGAGAGTACAAGGTAAGAACTGTGCTTTAGTAAAGCTAGATGCTGCTGTGTGTTTGCGGCAGCATCCTCTAATCCTTATCATTTTGGTCACTTTTTCACTTTCACGTTTTCAATGAAATGACACTGGAGCTAATATACTGATTTAGCTGGGTTTCCATCAACCTGCTTTTATGCACGTTATGAAGTATCGCATCAGAATCGAGTGATGGAAACACTGAATTTCGAATAAAAATGCCTTATTTTGCAAAAAAGTTTTTACGCTCGCTTGAGGTGGTTTTTGACTTGTGTGAAAAAGGGTTAATGCGAATAATGGGAGATGGAAATGCATTTTGCGAATAAATTCCTCCAAGCGCATCAAAAAAGTAATGTGACTTTGCGCTATGGGACGGCAAATTCTGACTAACCAGCGGACCGATCTCATTCACGGCATCTGAAATGTTGTTATGGTCATTCGGAAATGCCCGAGCAAAGTCTGTCATCAAAGTATTTCTGTATAATTGCCTCCCAGAACTGTTAAATGACTGCGTTCCCAAACAGCAGCATCCACCTCCGAAAGCAATTACCGCATTCATTGTGTTTCGTCTGCTCGTTCTGAGGTGCAAGTAATTTATTATATAGGAAAATTATTATATTCAGTAGCTAGCTTCTCCTACTTTTATTAGTGATGTATAGTGCCAGTTTATCAGGAAGTGATGATTTTGTTCTCTTTGACTCGTTAGATGGAAAAGGTGCTTGTTCGCAAATGTTTTGTGCGATATTCCAATTTTGCGCATAAGTTAAATTCGCAACTTTGGATGGAAACCCGGCTAATGTCAATAACAATGTAAAATGTATGCCAAAGAAACATTTGGATGATCCGCTGTGGAAACTTCTAACGGGAGCAGCTGAAAGTGAGAGAGAGAAATGTCAATTTCTATGTTTAAAAAAAAAAATTACTTTGAAGTCTCTTTTAATTTTCTTGGTTATGCAATAATTAAATGCATCCATTTAGACTTTTCAGTCGGTGTTACTTTAGAATTATTTATACTATTATAATATCTATTACTATTTTGAATTAGCTTTTATTTTTATATTTTCAGTTTCCATTTTACGTTTTAGTAATTTGATGTGCTGTTCTCATTTTTATTATTATTTGTTTTACATTTCTATTTAGCTTTAATGTATTTATATTTTAGTTTCAGTCATTTTAGTACCTCGACTTAGTTATTTCATTTCAGTTAGTTGCCAAGGCAACATTTCTAATTTAATAAATATTTTATTTAATATATATTTTATGTCCGCATTATCTGATTACTGAAAAAAAAATGTATGATAGGCAATGAAATTAAGAACCCACTTATCAATTGTAATACAACATTATAAAATGTCAGAAATTGGTGAGAAGCTGAGTTGCCTTTTAAAACAATACGTTTTTATTTTATTTATTTAGTTTTTAATAATGGGTGAATTAATTAAATTTTTTTTTTTCAAAATATTAAATTAATAATTTTTTTAATTTAAATTATTATTTTTATTATAATTTTTTCCTTGCACATTTACAGCAAACAGTGCATGTCACTTTAGCCAGTCTCAGTGAAATCTCTTATAAAAACACTTGTTTTGGTTGCTTAATGCAATTAAAAGATTATTACAGTCTATGCTCTGACCCAACAACAACATGTTGTGAATGACTTTTCTGTGTGTCAAACAGATCAGTTATGAGAATCCAAAAAGTCACAAGAATATCAATATGATGCTTTAATTATCTTGGCTCGACTGACTGTCTCGTTCACTGTCCGTCTCTGCATCCATCCAATCTGCTCTGTTTACAACTGTTGCATCAGCAGGTTTTGGGTTTTGAATTTGGAATGTTAGGGGTTTTTTCCCCAACCGTTCAAAAGTTTTTCAAGAAGATTTTTTCCATGCTTTAGATTAGTGCTGGGCGGTATACCGGTTCATACCGAATACCGGTGTTTATTTTTGTTATGATATGAATTTTTAAAATACTGCAATACCGCAGTATGTCGCTTAAGCAACATTCGGAACGCGACACTGTTTGAAAGGGGTTCCTTTTCACTGTTGCACTGTTTCACTGTTGTCCGAAACTGAAGCTGTAGAACTAATAGAACGTGATGACACAGAAGAACTCATCCACAATATCCACATTGACCG
>NW_015554072.1:327612-332182 GCF_001515605.1 Sinocyclocheilus anshuiensis
CGCAGGCAGTGCGCTGCATGAGACAAAAAAGTAATACAGCCAAAACAACTGCATAGCCGCTCTTTAGTGTAGATGCATGTTGATTTTATCAGACGATGCCGCGATTATAAATGAGAGTGACTCCTGGTTAACATGTATTAAAAGGGGTCGTGTTTAGTCACTTATTTAGTGTGGTATTTTTTGACAATATTCATGTACCGTGAAACCGGTATAATTTTGAAAAATACCGTGATATAAATTTTTGGTCATACCGCCCAGCACTACTTTAGATGCAAGTTTCTTATGCTTACCAAGCGGCAAAAATACAGTAAAACAGTAATATTCTGAAAAAATATTACACTTTAAAATAACTATTTTCTATTTGGATGCATTGTAAAATGTAAGTTATTCCTGTGATGGCAAAGCTGAATTTTCAGCATCATTACTCCAGTCTCCAGTGTCACGGATAAATCTTAGCTATGGTTCAGTTGGAAGATTTCGCCAGTGCTGTCCCGCGAACGCGAGGTCTGACTTTCCCGGAGAAGTGTCACCTCTCTCGGCGTCTGTTCTGTGCAGTGAGCGGCAGAGAAGCCGCGCATTCAGTTTGCCGCACCGCAGCCAACTCCTCAGTAAATGAGTACATAACAGTGTTTCCTAGCACCTGTCGCTTATTAATTGTTTGGAATTATAAATATGAGCGTAGTTCGTCTGTTAATATTACATGCACTTTTTTTTTTGTTTGTTACTCAGACGCAGGCAGTGCGCTGCATGAGACAAAAAAGTAATACAGCCAAAACAACTGCATAGCCGCTCTTTAGTGTAGATGCATGTTGATTTTATCAGACGATGCCACGATTATAAATCAGAGTGACTCCTGGTTAACATGTATTAAAAGGGGTCGTGTTTAGTCACTATTTAGTGTGGTATTTTTTGACTATATTCACTCAACATGACAGTAAAATAGGGCATTCTAAGTCAGTATACTGCAGTATTTCCTCTCAATCAGTAGAAAATATGGTAAACACCCGGTCATGCATGGAAAAAATATACCGTCATGTACCGTGAAACTGGTATAATTTTGAAAAATACCGTGATATAAATTTTTGGTCATACCGCCCAGCACTACTTTAGATGCAAGTTTCTTATGCTTACCAAGCGGCAAAAATACAGTAAAACAGTAATATTCTGAAAAAATATTACACTTTAAAATAACTATTTTCTATTTGGATGCATTGTAAAATGTAAGTTATTCCTGTGATGGCAAAGCTGAATTTTCAGCATCATTACTCCAGTCTCCAGTGTCACATGATCCTTCAGAAATCATTCTAATGCTGATTTGCTATTTGATGAATAGAAATTTTAACAGAACAACTTTCATTTGAAATAGAAATCTTATAACGTTATAAATGTCTTTATTGTCACTTTCGAGCAGTTTGATGCATCATTGCTGATAAAAATACAAATTTATGGGCACCTGTATAACTATTTCAATTGAAAACGCTTATGAAATAGCTTGACAAGTGCAGCTTTCTTTCCTGTTTTCCTACTTAAGGAAATCTCCAAAACAGTTAGTTAAAATTAGATTTCCATAACATATGTCAAATCACCTCTATCTGGCACTAAATTTAGCTTCTTTAGCTCAAATTGTGCTAAAATATTTTGTTCAGTTGCCACATTAAATAACTTGCTTTCTTCCTCCATTTTTCAGTGAATGGTCTGTCACTGTCTCGTAAACTGTTTCTAAAATAAATTTGTTTTTCCAGGTATCCCACGTTCATTGATGCTCTCCGAGATGTAGATGATGCCCTCTCTATGTGTTTCCTGTTTTCTACGTTCGCTCGCACAGGAAAATGCCACGTTCAGACAATTCAGCTGTGCCGGAGACTCGGCGTTGAATGGTTGAACTACATTATTGACTTACGGTCCCTGAGAAAGGTACTGTAAACATATGCTATGAAAAGTGTGCATTTTAAAAAATTAATTAAAATGATTCATGAATGTTACAGCTATGTATTTACAACCACGTCTGTGACTGTTAAAGATTTTATTTTTGTTTCTTCAGGTGTTTCTTTCCATTAAGGGCATTTACTACTAGGCAGAGGTCCTGGGACAAACCATCACATGGATCGTACCATATCAGTTTGCCCATGATGTGAGTCTAAATGTGTCTTTTGTAAACTTCAAGCTTGGTCAGTAAATAGTTGAATTTTTAAAATTAATTTTACTTATGTATCACACATGGAAAGCAGGTTTGTCAGTATATTGGATCTGTGCAGTTGGTCTTAAAGTGACAGCTGCCTAATATACCTGCTGCTGCCTGTGTCATCATTACTGTTAATCAAGCAAAAAAAGACTGAATTGAAGGATTGAATCACTTTTCTATCTTTATTACGAATCAGTTCATATTTTCTATACAGTGATGACGGCTGTCGATGCCGTGTGTTAGTTATACACTTGATTATTCAGTTTCTTTAGCATTTCTTACTACATGAACCTACTGTAGCTAAAAAAGTTTTTGTTAGTATATGTTTATTCTATTGTGTTGGTCCTGTTGTTTGTAATTTGCTTCTTTGTTCTTATATTTAATAACAAAAATAAAATAAAGCTATAGATAAAGCTAAAATATAGCCATATTGAGATATGTATCGTTATCGTGAAATAAGATTTCTCATAGCGTGAAATAAGATTTTGGTCATATTGCCCATTCCTAGCTTTAATGGCTCTTTGGTCTTTTTTTATCACTATCATTTCTTCTGGTTCAGTGTTTTAATTTTTGTAGTGTTTTGGATGCTGAGGTCTTTCTATAGATTCTTTTCTATAGATGACAGTTAAATATAACACACCTCTTCCGGCTCCCCTCAGCACCCTACAGATGTGGATTACAGAGTTATGGCCACATTTACAGAACTCTACACAACGCTGCTTGGATTTGTCAACTTCCGCCTTTACCAGACTCTCAACCTTGTCTACCCGCCCAAGGTATCACACACAAAATGTGTAAATGTGCTTCCATTAAATGCCTTTTTTTATATTCAGTAGGAAAAAATTCCAATACATTTCAATCGGAAATTGAATCTGTTATTTTATTCTGGTTCTGTTAGCTTGATGGACAAGGAGAGTTCAACCTCAAATCAGAGTGTGAAGAAGATTATGCCCTGGAATCAGAAAGCTATTCTGAGGTACTGACTAATGCTTTTTCTCTTTTCATATCAACATTAAATTGTGCCAAATATCACAGTTTGTTTTTAGACATCCATCTCTGCATTTGCTTCCAGAAACTGTCAGCGTTAAGTGCCAGTCTGGCCCGCACGGTTCCCTTAGTGGAGGACGAGGAGGCAGAGCCGGACCATTTCCCTGCTGAAGGGGTGAGTGAGAGACCGCAGTGACTTGCAGAAATGACCTCTGGTCAATCCAAGGGATAACATGTTGGGAAACATTTTGTAGTTAAAACCAGTATACTTAAAACCAGTATTGACATGGTAATATAATTTATAATAATAATAACTGTGGTTATTTGGAGATTATTATCATGTTGTTGTTGTTTTATATTTTACATTCTAATATTATTGTTATAGTCTTTTAATAATAGCAGAATATATTGTTATAAACTCTATTACAATGTCCATATAACCACAGCAATAATAATAATAATGATGATTATTATTAATTGTATTACCATGTCAATATAACCACTGCACTAATAACAACAACAGCTGTGGTTATTTGGATATTATTATTATTATACATTCTAATAATATTATAATATTATTATAAATGGTTATGAATTGTATTACCTTATCAAAACAAAACAGTAATAATAATAATTGTTATTTTGAATGGTATTAGAATTAATAAGCATTTATACAAATGTTATAATATTATTAGAAATAATAATAATAAAATCAGTCATCATTTCCATGATTGCTGTCCAATTCTAATACCATAGTATGGCCTGAATTATCTTGAAAATACCATAGTATATGAATATGGTAATTATTTGGTACCATATTACTATATATGTATATGTGTGTGTGTGTGTGTGTGTGTGTGTGTGTATGTGCCCCTGGACCCAGTGTTCGAACTATACCGTGGACTTTGGGGGAGCCCACTTGATTTTTGTTTTATAACGGGGTGGGGGGTGGTTCGTGTGCAAGTGGGGGAGCCCACTTGTTTTTTTTTTTATAATGGGGGGGCGGGATTCGTGTGCTTGCGCGTGCCTCAAAAGAGGTTACAATGTTACAATGTCTTACAAAGATACATAACAGCTACAAGTGTATGCGCTGCTTGCTTTATGCAAGCACTATATAAGATAAATCACTATACAGGATTTATCCTATTATACTTTATCGACACGAATTGATAGGTGAAACAACAAACAGCCACCCACAAATAGTCTATAAACAAAGCATCCGGCTGTCTTTGAGTTCACATGAACAACGGTTAACGTACTCGTCGTTACTCGTCGTCAGGCTACAGAAGAATACCATAATTCCTCCGTTCAATTAGGCCTAAAACATCGAGAGTCACGCAGACCTATAACAACCCAGCCACAACACATAATTGCGAATAACATGCCTTACCTTAACACAGA
>NW_015554072.1:332226-368242 GCF_001515605.1 Sinocyclocheilus anshuiensis
TTTTCTACATGAGTGGAATTTGCACCGCAGCGCCCCCACAACTTGATGCTCATGACAAGAATAGCATGTATAGTTAACTTTATTGAAGTGAATTAGGTTTAAATCGCCGTCACGCATGAATGAATTCTATTTTTGCAATTTTACACATAACAATCCACGATGATCACATTACACAAAACTGAAATTGCATGTCAAAATAACACATTGTCAATATTTTTTGAGACATGCCAAAAATCATTAATATTTTTTAATATTAATAAAAGATCATGTTCCATGAAGATATTTTGTAAATTTCCTACAGTATACATATTAAAACTTAATTGTTAATTGGTAATATGCATTGCTAAGAACTTCATTTGGACAACTTTAAAGGCGATTTTTCTCAATATTTAGATTTTTTTTTGCATCCTCAGATTCCAGATTTTCAAATAGTTGTATCTCGGCCAAATATTGTCCTATCATAACAATATCCCCACAAAAACATAAGTATATATATATATATATATACTTATGTTTTTGTGGGGCTATATGTAAAACCAGTGGGGGAAACTGGTAAAACAATTGGCACAACTGTTTTGTAGCAAATTCAAAGCTGTCAGATTCCTCTCGAATTGCTAAAGCACTCATGCCATCTGTAATTAATGCAACTATGTGACTCCACAATAATTTTCCACACTTCAAGTTCACTAAAAGAAAGTGTCAAAAGACACTCGTTATTTAGTCACACATTACAAGGCATGAGTCAGTGAAGCATTTAACCCGCATTTGATTAATTGTTGTTTTGGATGGACCTCACATCCTCGTGTTTCAGGTTCACTGAGGGAGACTGTTACAATGGTTACACGCTGAAGGTGTTAAACATTCTGATGAAACCAGCGTGACTGCAGGCAACCTTTGTCCTCATTATTTAATGTAGTTTTTATAGAACTTTATTTGTATGTGCTCTTTCAATTGCAGGAAGACCTGGAGACAATGGAGGCGAGAGAGAAGATCGAGCTGGAGCAAAACAAACAGAAGAAGCTCTTCGAAGGGCTGAAGTTTTTCCTAAACAGAGAAGTTCCCAGGGAATCGCTGGCTTTTCTCATCAGGTGAAGGAGTGTGACATACCAGCTCATTTTTATCACTCATCATTTTATCTATGGCACTTTCCTTAAACAGGGTACAAAATGGTTTGCTCTTCCTTTTTTTTTTAAAGACGCTAAGGCACAAATCTCATTTTCTTTAGAGGTAGAACTCGATGTTAGATTAGATGTTTTTGATAATCTAGTAATTAACATAGTTTACATGAAAAGTAGATCAAGAAATATGTATTTGTCCCATCTCAGCTCTATACAACAGTAAAAATCATGCAATAATGTCAGTAATTACGACTACTGAATTTCTATTAGATTTATTTTTAATTAAGTAATAAATTACATGATGTTTAGCTGTTTCTCACACCCTGTTACTGCATGGATATTTCCTTGTATTAAAAAAATGCAACTCTAATAATGTGAGCATGGTGGGAACTTGGGTGAATAAAGGAATTTTCTCAACTTTTGTCAATCAACTATTCAACCCTATAATCAAAGTTATTGTAAAAAACAATTGTGCATTTTTCCTTTTAATTATTGAGAATAATTTTAAATATATATTATTTTCCATTCTTTAATTGATTTCTATTTGTTTTATAATTTTTATTTTGTTTTAAAATTGCAAACCTTGTATAAAAAAAATATAAAATGAAACCGCTCATAATATTTAATCTGAGCATCTGAGGTGGACAGACAGTATTTAAAGCCCCTCTTTTGTCTGAGCCACTATTTAAAGGGGTCATATGATGCTATTTTAAAGATCATTATTTTGTGTATTTGGTGTAACAGAATATGTTGACATGCTTTAATGTTCAAAAAACACATTATTTTTCAAATACTGTACATTATTGTAGGTCCTCTATGCCCCGCCTCTCTCAAACACGTCGTTTTCAACAAAGCCCCCTCCTTTGACAAGCGCAGTCTGCTCTGATTGGTCAGCTGACCCAGTGCATTGTGATTGGCCGAACACCACAAGCACGCGTCGGAAATGTAACGCCCCTTACCATAATCGCGAGCTTCAGCTTTCAAAGTAAATATCAAGACAGTTAATAATGTGGTTAGTTTTACCATCAGTTCAAGCCCGAAAGGGCAACAGAGTCGCGTGACAGACACAGTGATGATGCAGTACACAAGCCGCGGTTAAGACAGCCGACGTGCTATGATTTCTGACAGGCAGTTCACTCTCCTGTGATGTGACCCTGTTCCCCTCACACACACACACACAGTCGCTGATTCAGAAGGGCCAGATTGTCATAGCAAAGTCGAAATTTATCCCTTTTTTTAATTTATTTTTTTTAGAAATAGCTTTTGTGCACAGCCAGCCTTGTGCTCTTCTAGGTTCAAAAAACTGTCGTCCATAAAATGCGTTGCACAAATTCGAACATCTGGGTTGTGCTGTTCTGTTGTAAATAAATCTTAACCAATGATTCCTAATTGCATCTACTTCCGGAAGGCCAAATAAAGTGCTTTTGCTTTCACACTGAAATACACAACGTCTCCCTGACATGCTGCATCAACACTACTGCTGTTCCTGAAACCACGCCTTCTTTCTTTGCGTGCACATTTGGGCGGCATTATGCTAATATTTCCACATAGTGACGTAGATATGTGGGGGCATGTTAGAACGAGCCGTTTTAGGTAGGCGTGGTTGACTCTTAACTTTTATAAAGAATATCTCTTTGGATTTGAGACTTTAGTCTTTGCAACTTTACAGATCTTCTTTATGCGCCAAGAGCTTGTAACACTCCAAAGAGAAAGGAAAACTTGAAATCGCATCATATGACCCCTTTAAAAAAAAAAAAAAAAACTATTTTGGACCCTATTTGATGAAGGTTTAAGTTTGTGGTGTATTTGCATACAAGTCAGTGGTGTTCTAGTATCATTGATATAGTTTTTGTAAATATTTTAATTTTAGTTAAACTTTTAGTTAATTTATGTGGTTTTGTCATTTTAATCATTTTTTAAAATATCTTTATAGTTAATTTAGTTTCTTAATTTAGTACTTCAATATAAAATAAATGTTTTTATATTTTATTTCAGATAATGTTTATTTTATTTCAAGCATTTTTTTATGGTTTTACTTTTAGGTTTTTTTTTTCAAAGTTTTAGGTTTTAAAAACCCCAAAACATGTAACTTGATGAATTGCTGCCGTTCATAGTTTGTGTATGTACAGTTTTACAGTTTTTGTCAGTATATAAGAATGTGTTGTACGCTGTGCAGGTGTTTCGGTGGACAGGTGTCCTGGGATAAATCACTGTGCATCGGCAGCACATATGATGAAACAGACGAAATGATCACACATCACATTGTGGACAGACCCACCATCGACAAACAGTACATCAACAGGTCCGAAACCAACTCTCACTGATTGTGGACGGTGTATACTTTACATTTATACTGTAATTAATGTATATTCTTGTACTTAATGTATTTTCATCCTTGCAGGTACTACATCCAGCCCCAGTGGGTGTATGACTGTGTAAATGAGAAGATTTTGTTACCTGTAGAGGAATATTTCCTGGGAGTTACACTGCCGCCCCATCTGTCACCATTCGTGGAGGAGAGTGAGGGAGATTATGTGCCGCCTGAGAAACTCAAACTCTTGGCCCTGCAGAGAGGAGAGAAGCCACGTGAGGGTTTTTGCCATGTGATGATATGTCATATAATATGTGAATTTTGAGTGATTGTCGACTTCGCAAACAAACTCTTCACAGAAACGGAAGAAGAGGAGGAGGGAGACGAGGAAGAGGATGATGAAGATGACGAAGAGGAAGATGATCAAAGTGAGGAAGAAGATGAGGCTGAAGATGAAGCAAATTTAGCTGAAATGGAGGAGAAGAGAGCTCAGGGAAAGGTAAGATCGTTTTCATTTTGCATAACTCATTTTTGCAGTTACACTGCTTGTTTGCTTAGTGGTGCTGTAATTACAGAATTGTAAGTGAAAACATTTAACCCTATAATGCCTGCTGTATCATATTTGATATGCAAAGTTCTCCTCTAAATCATCAACGTGATCAAAACTGCTGAAAAAATCTGTTGCACCACATACCTTCTGTTGACTGATTGGTAGTTTATACTTTTTTAGCAAGTAAATGGCCTTTTAGTATAATTATAAAAATATCCACCTTCAGCTCGTGGTACATTCTTCTTGCTGTGAAATCTTACTGAATTTTATGAAGTAATTATATGAATAACTTTTGTATTGTTAGTAATATTACAGTTAATGAACTGAAGCAACTTAGGTTTACTTAATTATCCATAATCATTCATCATTTTTCAGAAAAATCATGTTAAAATCTATCAAATATGATAAATCGGGCTGTTTGGAGGAACATTTATTTGTTCATCTCTTAATCATCATTGTTGTGTTGAATTATATGTATTTCCTCCACAATAAAAACCACAGAGCTTTGATCATAAAGCTAAGCATTTAAATATCATCTTACTAAAGCATTTTTGGGAGATACAGAGTAACAACTGATATGTATATGCATTTTATGTAAGTAGTCTGTTATACTCTTATAAAGATCTCATTGATTTACATTACAAGCTACCAGAATTTCATCTTATATTTATAAATCTAAATGATCAGCAACTGCACCAAATTGCATATTTTTGCTTCGTTTGGGCCTTTGGGAATAAAATGTAGGTGTTTTTTTTCTTCCTTGAGTGTGAGCTCCATATACTATATGAGCCATAAAAGCTTAATGTGTCAGAAATGACACTCAACAAAATACAAATATACAAACCTGTTTTTAGATTTGTTTTATATTTTGTGTAAAGTTTCAATAAACATTCCATTTTTAAAAATGTGATTTTTCTAACTTATTTTGTTTATCAGGCTTTACAGGGTTAAAAAAAGACAAAATTACATTATTTGATTCTAAATATGGATGATTTTTGGGATGGAATCTTTTTTTTAAGTTTGTTTCTGCACCTTAAATGAAACATTTTGTGGAGGAATATATAAAATAAATATAAAAAAGTAAAAGTTTGTCATGTGCTGGTTCTCCCTCAGAGGCTGTCAGTAAAGGTGACCCCTGGTAAAGTCAAACAAGAGAACCGCATGCGAACCGAACAAGAGGAGAAAGCAGAGGAGAAGAGGCTGGCCATTATGATGATGAAGAAGAAAGAGAAATACCTCTATGACAAGATCATGTTTGGCAAGAAGAGAAACGTCAGAGAGGTAAGCCTGCTTAGAAATAGATGTCATTTTACGATCGTATGTGCTTTCTTTTGTAAATTAAAAATACAATTGTATGAAAACACACTCATCTAACCAGGATAATGATTCAGAATAATGCTTCATTTTGATTCTTAGTTATTGTTTTTTTTTTTATGTAGTGAGCAGGGTTCCACGCTTCTTGAAAGTACTTGAATTTCAGACATATGGATTCAAGGCCTGGAAAGTACTTGAAAACAAACATAGGTCCTTGAAAGTGCTTGTTTTCCATCGCTACGACGGATTTACATCAATTGGAAAAAAATGAGGTAGCGCATTGTTGTTGTTGTTCTGCCGGCACACCAAAAATGATCCCCGCCACGGCTGCAGCTTCTCACCGACAACATAGTGACGCCGCTCGCATCATTCACAGTCATTTCTTTAACGAAAATAGATCCAAATATAGTAACAGCTCAGCCGCTGCGCATCTCTAAAAGACAACACAGCTGAGTTTCATTCATTCAATGAAAGTGCGTTTTTGAACGAATCTAGTGAGTCAGTGATTCATGATTACCCATACATAAAGATTTCATTCCTGAATGAATCAGCCGTTCAAACGAATCAAAATGAATCAGCTGTTCGAACGAATCAATTGAATGAATGATTTAGTGATAAAATTAGTGACTTACCGCCACCTACTGGCAGATTTAGTTAAATTTTTAGCGTATAATTTCAGTTATTTCAAATCATTTAATATTTCTGTATTCAAAATTTTATATTTAAAACATTAATCTCCACATAAATGTATGAATTTAATTGCACTCATGCCACCTCTGAGCTTCATTAAATGTCTGAAAATGTACCGACAAGCCACTTTTATGTTCTTCTGTGCCACCTCTGTACAAATTCATTTTTTATTAATACTAATTTCATATTATTGGTAACCTTTGTCTTATTCTACTTCTTATTATTTTGTTTTAAATAGAAATTCTAAAAAGCTTATAAACATACATTTTTGAATTTGACATGGATGAAAATGATGCCATTACAAAGGTAAAAAGAAAATACCCCTGTAAGTCACATTAAGGAGTCAAATGTCACCTCGTATTAGGAAGGCAAATTTTTGATCAGAATTTTTTATTATTGATCAGAAGGTGCTCCTTTTTTTGCTTTAAACCCTGTTAATGGCGCTATTTAAAAAATTGTCTTGTATGTTCTGACAAAGACAGAACGAAATGGCACTAATGATTGGGGGTGGAGATGGGGTAGCGTGAAAAAAAAAAAAACAGCGTGTGTGTTGATGCGCAGGTTAAATGAGCCAAAAAAGAGATTTAACTCGAACTGAGAAGTCAAAAATGATTAAATCCCCATAAGAAATATTAAAAACTAATGCAATACAGAAATTTCAAAGTTAAGGCATGACCATTGCTCAGCAAAATGCTCACTGGGACAGCGGGTCAGAAAAAAAAACAGGTGAAGAAGAAAAGGCACATGTTAACTGCAAAAGAATTAAGAATTAATGTGAAGAATTAGGTGTGAAACCATCAGGAAGCATATCATCTCCAGAGCAGTGGATGCGCCTGCATGCAAGTTTTTTTTTTTTTTTTTTTTTTTTTTTTTTTTTTTTTTTTTTTTTTGCAGATTTGCACGTTTCAAAAAATATTGACGTTTTGAGCAGCTGCATGTTTGAGCAGCTGCATTCCTCTTGGTCAAAGATGAAAAAATGGGATTTACAATAAAAAGTAATTTACAAAATTAGTTTGACTTGAGTATTTTTATTTGAGTGTAACGTCTCTTGAGTGAATGTGCAAATTTTTAATGTTAAGAGGTTTTACCATGCTATTACAACATTTAACCACTTTTTTATTAATTTAAAAATTGAGAAATTCTTTCCAATTTAAATCTTGTACAAGAACTACAGCAAAAATCAGTTTGATGCATATTTTATCAATATTTTAGAAATTTAATTAAGGTCTTTCATGACACTACATATGCTGGGGTGTGAATTTGATAGGTGCTTGATATAAAATAAATGGTGCTTTAAAAAGTCCTTGAAAGTCCTTGAATCTGGTGTTCATGAAAGAGTGGGAACCCTGAGTGAGATAGGAGTCTTTATGTTGATTTGTAAATGTGTGCTTTGGTTAATGGTTAAATGAGTAAACGTTGAACTAATTCACGGCTTGCACAGTGGCTGCCAAAGCCCTTTAAAAGGTGCTTGACCTACATTAGGCTCATTATTTAAGCTCCAGTGACCTTGACAGACTTCATTGTTCATGAATCTACCTTCCTACAGGCTAACAAGCTAGCAGCTAAGAGGAAAGCTCACGATGACGCCAACAAAGCAGACAAGAAGCAGAAGAAGAAGAAAAAGTGCTGATATTTATATGTAATAAAGTCTGCCAAGAGACTTTGAGAAGTGTTTCTTCTCTCATTTCAACTCATTGCAGCACTTAGTGGGGATTGTACATGATTTACTGAGCACGATGTGTCATTTTAGTTTGCCCAAACTGGTTTTCAATGACACTTTCCTGCATTTCTTATGTCTTTGCTTATCAGTTTTGACTTTGACACATTTATAATAAACAGAAGATAATGATTATCTTTAATGACATGAAGTTTTATTTTTTTTTATTCTGTGTGCATGTTTCAAATTTGTGAAAATGTTAATGTACTAATTTGGATAAAGGATAGAATTGCAATTTTAATAGAATTGCAGTTGCGATTAGAATCAACTAGAAAAGAACGGATGACAAAAAGCTGTCATATCAACATTACAAATAGCTGTAACTGCATCAACAGGCTCTCAGTATGTTACTACATTGACTATTTCCTTAAGCAGGTCATAAATTATACATTGTTTATATAATTACATATTAGTGATGTACACTGCTGTTTAAAAGTTAACTTTTTGTAGAAATTAATACTTTTATTTAGTGAGGATGCATTAAAGTGATCAAAATTGACAGTAAAAAGGTAAGTAAAAAGATTTATGTTTTAAATAAATGCTGTTCTTTTGAAATTTATTTTGATCAAACAGTCCTGAAAAGTAAAGTATAATGGCTTTTCAATATTGATAATAATAAAAAAAATGTTTCTTGAGCAGCAAATCAGTATATTAGAATGATTTCTGAAGGATCGTGTGACACTGAAGACTGGAGTAATGATGCTGAAAAAAAGACAACAAAAAACAGGCCTACCATCAAAAGCCGTGCTTGCACAGGTTCTGATAAGCGATATTAACGACGCCGTTGTTTACAATACAACCGGAGCACATGCCACTGAGGTGAGGTGCGGGACATTTAGACACGCACTAGAGGCGGGTTAGCCAATCACAACAAACTGGGCTAGCTAACCAATCAGAGCCCATTGCCTATTTCTGAGGGCGGGGCTTCATAAAAGCAGGAAATGATCGGCGCGTTTCTCAGAAGGGACAGAGCGGTGTGGAATAAAGGTAAATTATGTGAAAAATAATGCATTTTTTTAAAAACGAAGCATTAACACATGTTAGACTGCACCCCCTAGAAAAAAACCAGTGAACCACCCCTTTAAAAAAAACTTTTGAACGGTAAAAGTCAGTTTTGTTTTGTTTTTTAAATCTCTCTTTATGCGAGTAAACCTTTTGACTTCATCTTTTAGTTTCTAATGTAAATAGGCCTTGATACCCAAGGGGAAAGAAGTCTAGAATGTACTGAAGTTTCCAATGATCACTCATATTGTAAAATTCCTAAATGAAAAAAAAAAAAAACACTGACACTCCCTTCCCCAAGGACTCTTCTGTAGGACATCACAATGTAAAAGTGGCTTTCGGCATGAGGATTTTAGGCTCACTGCTGCTGAAAAGTTGATCCCTACACAAATTGGCGTTAAAGGCTAAGCCAGTCCCTCCGAGATTTTAGCTGGGGTACTAATGGTTAAACCATGTAACTTTGTGGGGAAAAAGTATGGCTCTTATGTATGTTCTTTAAAATTCCTAAATGAAAAAAAAAAAAAAACACTGACACTCCCTTCCCCAAGGACTCTTCTGTAGGACATCACAATGTAAAAGTGGCTTTCGGCATGAGGATTTTAGGCTCACTGCTGCTGAAAAGTTGATCCCTACACAAATTGGCGTTAAAGGCTAAGCCAGTCCCTCCGAGATTTTAGCTGGGGTACTAATGGTTAAACCATGTAACTTTGTGGGGAAAAAGTATGGCTCTTATGTATGTTCTTTGTAAAAACTAACATTTATTTTGCTTCACTTGCTTCATAAATAGGCCTTTTTCTTCAACGCGGAAGTAAGCCTATGGGTGAGACTTCCAGTTCATTAGCCGCTATAGGGAAATAACGAAGAATAAAAACGTGCAGTAAACAGTAAAATTGCACTACAAACTAGTGTATTCGTAATTAAGATAACACATTAAAATAATATGGTAAGACACACCAAGTTTCAATATCAAGCAGCAAAAGGAGCGGTTCTGTACAGCTAAAAATAGCTGGACGCGGATGAGACTGGAAGCTAGTTTTACAGATTTTCAAATCCACAGAGAACGAAGGTTGCAATGAGAAAATTCGAGTGTTTCAGATTGCATTGAATTCCTCATTGTGAATTTTCCAAGTACTGAATGGAGTCAGATTCTACTGGTTTAGGATGGCAAGCTGAATTATTTAGCTCTGAATGGTTCTCCAGTGTCCATTTCAGTCCTTTGTGAGATTTTGGTTATACAAGGTGTATAAAACTGGGCAGGCTTTGTATAAATCTGGATTTGTTTGAACTGAGTTCAAAAGTGATCCGCTCTCTTCTATTCTGTAAGCATGTGTATAACACGTGAAATGGTCTCTTCCTTTGTATGTCACACCCAAAGAGCCATTCAAACGCTTTTTTTATTGTATGAGGTGTTATACCTATACCCCTGGTAGCAGCTTTGTATGTTTTCACTTTCCTTGTATTTGTGGTGGGAAGTTATGATGTTGGTGTTCTCCTCGCCGTTGTGTAACCCCTGTGGGCTTTAGGCCAGGCAACTCATGGCCTTTTTATTACTAATTCATGTTCACGCACACAAGCATGCAGTGTTACCCACGTTACCCATCTGCATTCCAACCATGTCGCTCTTACACTGCCTGGCACTGGCATGACATTCTGTGTGTCCGTGTGTGTGGCTGCAGACAATGAACCGAGTGTTTGAGACCACTCAAAAGGAGATCTGGATGAACAGAATAATCTTGTGCTGGACAATAAGAGACACTGAGAAGTGAGCAAAATAAAGAGAGTGGATTGGGCCATGTTACTCAAGAGGAATGTAAAGATAAAAAAAGAGTATTGATCAGTGAATTACAGCAATATCAGTATAGATGTTACAGTATCCTAATGTATTTAAAGGGATAATTCACCCAAGCATGAAAATTCTGTCATCATTTACTCACCCTCCACTTGTTCCAAAGCTTTATGAGTTTCTTTCCTCTGTTGATAAAACAGAAGATATTTTGAAGAAAGTTGGTAACCAAACAGTTAAAGGTAGCTATTGACTTACATAGTATTTTTTTTCCATAACAACATTCTTCAAAATATCATCTTTTGTGATCAAATTTTATTTTGTGATTTTTTTTATTTTTTATTAAAATCTTTTTATTCAGCAAGGATGGATTCAATTTATCAAAAGTGACAGTAAAAGACATTTGTAGTGTTACAAACGATTTTTATTTCAAATAATGCTATTCTTCTGAACATTATCTATTCAGGCTTTATATACAAGAAAGTTTCATTAGACTAGTAAGCTTTGGCGTTGTCATAGCAGCAATAAACATGAAATATTTGTGCGTTATAATCAAATTTCAAAGACCCACATTAAGTCATTTAACCCTGTGGCTAAACTAAGGGTCACTCTTTTTCTGAGTAAACTGAGTATAATGCAAGTCTGGATGTGTCAACAGGAGTGGGATCTCATTTCATTTGTTGGTGGGTTTTATTTCATTTACCTCAAAGCAATGATGAACTAAGAATTTTCCGCGTCGGCTTTACTTGAACCTTGTCAAACACTGCGGTTAACATTACAAATCTGTGTACACAACTCCAGCACCAGTTTTGTTACGGTTAATTAAAACTAAAACTATATTAAAAATATGAAATAAAATATGAAATGAAAAATTAGTAATGTTTCCTTCACAACTAACTGAGGTTTAAAGTACTGAAATCACTTCATAAAAAAACTACTAGTGAAATAAAAAATAAAGCTAAATGGAAATATTAAATAATCACTAATAACAAAGAAAAAGCACATTACAAAATTTCTGAAACTTAAACTAAAATTAAAACGTGAAAACTAAAAATAACACTTCAGCACAAAGGTCAACATGAAGTGTATACACGTTCATAAATTCATTTTAAGGATTTGTAACTTAACTTTTAAAACAGAAGGACAAGATTCCTCAGTCTCAGTTGATCACAAATGCCTCCCAAAAGTTACAAAAACACAGTATGCTATAGTAGACGGCCCTGGAAAGAGCTTTTGAACTGGATAATGTGTCAAGTGATTGTGTTTAATTTATGGTCCAATTTCTGGGTGTTTACTCCTCCTGGCACAAATCTCTGTATGGAAACTCATACAGCAGCCTAAGCAAACATTGAGATAAGAAGGGATTCTTCCAATTGGTCACTAAAGCAAACATCCAGAAATAGCAGCACGAAAACCATCAATATTATCCAGAAAGAAGTTATTCCTTGTGGCAAAAGTTCTTCCTGAGCTTGTCTATTTCTATAGATATGTGCACGGGTCAATAAAACTAACTGTTGCTAACCCATCATGTAAATAATACACTTACAAATGGCAAAAGAACCATATAAGATGCAAACATACTTAGGAATAATCTGGGCATTAAACCCTCATGTTGTGTTCCGGCTTTTTCAGTCAAAAACTGAGGTGCATATGCTGAGATCAGAAATCCAAAACCTGTACTAATTGAAAGAAAACATGTTGATGAAAAAAATTTGAATCCAAGGTTTGGTGATAATTATAGCATTACAATTACACCAGTATTAAAGTCATTACACTGGTTACCTATTAGCTTTCGTATTGATTTAAAAAATCTTTTATTAGTTTATAAAGCATTGCACGGACTTGCTCCAGACTATCTTTAAAAACTGCTTACAGTAGTATATGAACCTAGAAGGATCCTCTGATTCTTTTCTTCTAACTGTACCTCATAGCAGAACTAAAAAATTCGGTGATGCTGCTTTTAGCCATTATGCTCCTCGCTTCTGGAACAACCTACCAGAGAACATAAGATGTGCTGAAAACATGAAAAGTTTTAAATCTAAGTTAAAAACATATCTTTTTCGTCTGGCCTTTCTGTAAAGACTTATAAAACCTCTGTATTTTTCATGTGTTTTGTTTTGACTCATTTTTAATGTTTTATTTTATATTTCATATTTGAATCTTTATCAACTTTATTCTTATTTGTGTATTTCAATGGGTCTATTTTATTTTTGTTTGAATTCTGTTCAGTTTAATTTTTATTAATCGCTGTATCTGTAAAGCACTTTAAATTGCATTAACTTGTATAGAAAAGTGCTATATAAATACAATTTGCTTGCTTGCTTGCTAGCATAATGAGAGATTTATAAGCAATTTCAAAAGGCTTATAATTGTTGGCTGGGATCAGGAAATTAGGTAAAGGATTTTCAACACAGCATAAGGGTCAAGTGTTTCTCCCACTTTTAAAACCATTTCTGTGCCACTGATTTTTGACCAGTTTACTTTCATTTCATTTTATCCTCAAACATCATCCATGCTAAGAATGTGTTTTTGTGACTTGGACTTGGAAAGCTAAGTAAGCTGATGCAGTTTGGGGACTTTGTGTACAACCATATACCTGGAATTTTGTATTGGGCTCTCTCATGCATTTAACTACGCTTTCTAGCAACTTTTCAAACCAGTAATCTGTTCTCAATAGCTCTCTGTTTCCACCTTGAACAGATCCCTCCTCTCTTTTGTTCCTTTCCCTCCCTCTTGCTCGTTTTCTCTCGCTAACCCTGTTCAGTTTTGAATCTCTTCCTCTCCTGTTCTTTTTCTGTCTTTCTGTCTTCTTATTTCTCATCCTAACTTCACCTCACTCTTTCTTTCTGCCCTCAACCTTCTCCTGTACTCTCATTCACAAATGCAAACAGACACACAAGTGCAGGTCCCCAGACGGCTGATCTTGCGTCACAGAGAGCACAAGCCGAGCCTCTTCTGTATGCAGTTTAGCCAGCTCAGCTCTACATCGTGCAGATGGAGGAGAAGGAGATGAGAGGCGGGGGCTTCAAAATCATCAGGTGTGTGTGTGTGTGTGTGTGTGTACAGGGTGAATGATCATCTGGATATTTCACAGAAGATAAGAGGGATACAGATCTGCTAATCTTGGATAGCACGACTGGACAGTTAACTGTGAAGGAATTGCCTTGACCATGCATCATTGTTAACAAAGTCATTTTTCATAGATTTCTCAGAGTCATTGCTTTTTTTCTGCCAATCAAGCTGTGACAGGGATATCTACATGATTTGGTAAGATATTAAACAATGTTTTATATTTAATCTTCCATACAAATTGTATTGGGAGAATATTTACAGTAATATTTTTATTGCCATTGTTTAAATAAGTCTGTAGTAACTCACAGCAAAAATCTGAATTAATAAGTATTAATCAATATTTTTGATGTCTATTTTCTAGTCTAAACATCCTCACAACTGAAAAAGATCATTGTTGTCAGAACATATTTCTGATGAATTCAACGTTTTCTGGGTTTAAGCATAAACCTCACTAAATTCTGTTATATTTATTAAAACAAGAAAGTAATAATTCACCAATGTGGTAAGAAAAATATTTTTAATTACACATTTTCTGTGAAAGCCTTAATAATTTATACAGTTTTGCTTCTGAAGTATATTTATCTTGTTTTATGTTTCTTTAGTGAAAAATGAAATAAAATGCATATTATTTATTTGCGTATTAAATTTTTATTTTATTTGAAATACCATTTGTTCCAAAAACACTTTTATATCACCATGAGGCCTCACAATGCTGAATCTATTGAAACGCTATCTGTTTCATTCCTAAACTTTCCTCTATAATCAAGCTGCTCAATCTGACTACTTTATTGTGGCAAAGTAAAAGAAACCATTATTCTATTTGTATCCCATCACCAAACTTCATTACAGTGGCTTCTTGTCTCTTATGAATTTGCCAGCAGCACTTCAGATATCACATGTGACATTCTTTGTTAAATCACAGAAATTAATCAGATTGCATGCAAAAATTGCCCAGTTTAAATGCACCCATGAGTAAATATAGCATTCAACATCTCCAAAGGCTTTTATACCACACTGATAGACTACAAATCTCCACGAAAACAACACTTGTGTTTGATGGATGCAAAGATGCATTTATACGTTTTGTCCTAAATTAGAGCTGCAGCTGCTGTAGTAATTCTTAGTGGTTATGTAAAATCCTCATTATTCCTGACCATCAGCATAACAATGATGATGTTGTTAGAGTTTTTGCTGTCAACAAAAGATGACTTTGAAAAATGCAGTGTTAGAGATCGCTGTAAATAAGAACAATGGGTTCCTTCAGACTTCTTCGCCCCTTTCTAGATTTCTAGTCCCTGCTGTATTTGAGAGAAACAGCTTTGTTCCCTTGGTCTCTCCATCTATCTTTTGGTGCCGGTGCGCAGCAGCATATGGCTGTAGCAGTCAGTGCTTCTAACATGCTCTCTTGGTAGTATTAAGTTATCCACCTGTGGCCCCACACTGCAGATATCTGATCCTAGACTACGAGGCATGAAGAGATGCGGACAGTGTCACTTTTCTTCTGAATGCATAATTAATTCGCTGGACAGCTGGCCCTCGTGAACCCCCTGCAGTAGCACAGTCTCAACAACTGCAATGCATTCATCTCAGCATCAGAATATTTCAAGATATTTCATAATCATAGATATTTTTATTTGGAAAATACTTTTAATATTTAGTTCATTGCATTTGTTTTAGAGTTTACATGACATGTCAAGCATGTCCTGCACTATTTTAAACTATTCATTTAGATATAGCATATAATACATATTTTTGTTCATATATTTAATATAGGGAGAGATGATTGATTATATGATAACTACTTTTGTTTGGTCAATCGCGACATTAGCGCGAATGCTGTATATCGGCTCATCCGGGTAACTGAAACCGGCACTACAGCATAAGTATAATTACTTGTATATATTTATAAGTACTTTTTTATATCACTTATATCATTTTGCAGACTCGCATGCTCTCGTTTTGACACAAAGGCAACTCGAGCCATCTAATGTTTCAGTTATCGATTGTAGTGAAAATGATTTCGGGGTACTTTAGTATTACTGTGGGACAACATTGTTTTTAAGCTTCAACTTTAAGATAATATACAGTTAAAGTGATAAAATAATTTAAATTAAAGCTATATTTCATGTCCATGTATTAATTTATGTGGTGACTAGCCGTGTAGGTGGCATAATACTGTCAGACGATACTTTTTCATATTTAGGCCTATCCCTGTTATATTTATTATATTATACATGCAGTTATATGCCATTAGATGAGCTGAGAGATTACATTAAATATTTTTATATTTAAAAAAAATATGAACCTGCTATCATGCGGTGGAGGACCAATGAACTGTTTTTTTTTTCTTATTTACTACACAAGTAAAGTAATACTGTACGTCATTATTTAATCTTGACAAACTACACATTGTTAGAAAGTTCAAAGCCTTGAAATTAATTTGACCTCCGTTTTGTTACAAATATCTTATAGTGACTATCACTTTTTTTTAAGTCTGTTACTTTCATATGAAATATGAACCTTATGCATCCACTGAGAAAAAAAACAAACAAACCAAAAACTCTTGTCTGCTTCTCATCAGAGTCCTTTACGTCCCTAAGGGCTTTTAGTCCAGAAGAAAAACTTAAGGATTCGCATGTTTACTTTAAATTTCTTAGAGAGGAGTTTTATTTTTTTCTCTTTCAGTGGAAGTAAATCTGTAATAGAGAAATACAGAATACCTTAAAATAAATAGTGACCTGTCACATGACTTAAGATGAAAATATTCTAGAATCCCACATAGCTAAATTACCTACAATGCCAGTGCAAATCCCCACATATAAGCACATGTTGAGCAGATGTAGATTGCATGGCTGAACTCAAGGGAGAAAAGCAATTGAGTGAGCAGCAGTGTACCTAAATAATTGGGCACTTGAGGAAATGGAGACGAATATCTCTTAACACACTAGAAATGCTTCGATAATCAAATGCTAGCAGCACTAGAGGACTGTGCATATGTAAGCACAGCAGATAGCGCAGCACATTTTACTATATTTATGTAAAAGGAACTTTAGAGATATAAGTTGCACTTAGTAGAACTGAATCATTACTGAAGCGTCTTTCTCTTTGCTTCAGGATTTTCTTCCAGGGTCCAACCAGGCAGCTATGATGGTTGGAAAGCCAGTCAGGCAGTGGAGGTCCATCTGTAAGGGACTGATCCTGGGCGCGCTCCTGACCATCTGCATGATTCTTTTGTACTGCCTGTCAACCTCAGTGGTCCAGTTTGGCCTGCAGGAGTGAGTCCCTTCATGTATTTTGAACAAGAATAATGTACAACAGAAAGCAGTTTATTTTAAAAACCAAGTCAAAGTTTCAATGGATTAGAGCAGGATTTTGGTGTGAATTTCATGAAGAAATAGTCAGGAAATATTTCTTCCCAAAATCAAAATAAAACAAAAATTAATTATCTTCATATTCATAAAGAAAATAATTATTAAGATCATTTCTCCCTAAATTATTCTGTCATTCTATTCTGACAGGAAACATTGTTTAAAATTCAAATTTTAGTTAAATTCAGTACAAAATACTAGCAATGCATTTTAATTCTTTTATGTCACCAAGGATGCATTTATTTAGTAATATTGTGAAATATAAAAAAATAATGAATATTACAAATGTAAATCTGTCTATACTGATGCTTAACTGTCACATGCCACCTTTCTTGTTGAAATTTGCTGAAATAAACTGTATATACATGTAATTATATATATGGAGATCAAAATTAGAGAACAATTTCCTAAATTCCAAGGTCACTGCTTAGTCCTATTTGAAGTTATCCTAACAAGAGTAGAAGGGCAGTTTTTTTAAACATATTTCATAAATTAATTGTATTCTGAAGCACAGTATAAAAAAGTTAATTGAGATATTTACGTGAGACAAATGCACAAGAAGACAGGATAATGCAGAGACTCAATGGGCAATCGGTTCAACACTGCAGCTGGAATTGCTCGCCAGTTCAGCGCTGATCAGGATATAGATCTGTCTCGGCACGTTTAAGAGAAGTTGGACTGAAAACTCACTGTGCAGCGATGAAGAATCTCCCAATCAGCCTGCAATTTTCATGCAAGACAATGCCCCCGTCACACTGCAAAACGGATAAAGCTGTTCCTTGAAGTTAAGAATAATGAAATGGTTGGACCAGAGATCTAAACCCAACTGAAAATCTCTGGAAAATCCTTGGCAACAAAGTTATGGCTAAGAAACCCACTACAGTCACCGAACCGTGGAAGAGACTGGAAGAAGAGCAGACCAAGATCACACCAGAACAGTGTGAGAAACTAGTGATGTCCTGAAGCCGCAGATGTGCTGAAGTCATTCAAAGCAAGGGCCTCTACACTTCCAGCTGTAACCCTCCAAAACTTTAGTTGTAATCTTCTTTTGTGCTACAGTGGTTACTGTTCTCTAATTTTGATCACCGTGTTTTCAACAAAATAAAGGTTTTTGTTGAAATGCCTTGATTATTTTGTCAAACATGTTAGTAGAACCGTGCTATAGCTACAGCTAATATTCCTTCAAATTGTGAGCTATGAAGATTATCAATATTTCAGAAAAAAATCAAGTATTTATAGATTTTTCTCTAATTTTGATCTCCACTGTATACACACAGTTTTCTGTTTTCTGATCATAGCAGTGAACAACTAATTCTAAAGATGATACAAATGCATCTAAAATTCATTCAAATTACAATATTTTTGTTCATTTTTGTTTACAGGGTCCCAGTGCCTTACTCATGTGCTCATCGCCCTTCTGCTGCCCACTCCTCACCAATCTCTAACAGCTCCCATCATGCCTCTGGGCAGCGAATCTGCACTCCAAAAGTGGACATCATGTTCATGAAAACCCATAAAACGGCTAGTAGCACTTTCCTCAACATTCTCTTTCGCTTTGGTGAAAAACACCAGCTCAAATTTGCCTTCCCCAACAGCCGCAATGACTTCTTTTACCCGTCCCCTTTCCATCGCTCACAGGTGAAGGACTACACGCCCGGAATGTGTTTCAACATCATCTGTAATCACATGCGTTTCAATGCTGCTGAGGTGGCCAAAGTGCTTCCAGCCGACACCTCGTACATCACAATCCTCCGGGACCCGGCTGATCTCGCTGAGTCCTCGTTCCACTATTTTGGACGCATTGTACCTCTCACTTGGAAGATTTCAGGAGATGACAAGTTAAGAGAATTCCTGACGGATCCAAAGCTTTACTACGACCCAGAGGGATTCAATTCGTTCTATCTCAAAAACTTGCTTTTCTTTGACTTTGGACAGGATAATAACTTAAATCCAGACGACCCAAAGCTAGACAAGGCCATTCAAGCAATCACCAAGCACTTCCATTTGGTCATGCTTGTGGAGTATTTCGAGGAGTCGCTCATCCTGCTCAAGGATGCCCTCTGCTGGGACATGGAGGACTTGCTTTTCTTCAAACTCAATGCCCGGAAAGGTTCAACTGTTTCTAAACTGACTCCAGAGCTCAGGGCCAAAGCGCTGGAGTGGAACGCCATCGATTGGAAGCTTTACCAGTACTTCAACGCCACCTTCTGGCATAAAGTGGACGCTTACGGCCGTGAGCGCATGGCGAGAGATGTCGCAGAGCTGCAGAGCAGAAATGCAGAAATGGCTTCCATTTGCATTGAAGGAGGCCATGCTGTCGATGCAGGAAGCATCTTAGAGACTTCCATGCAGCCGTGGCAACCCATCGGTGAGAAGTCAATTATGGGATACAATCTGAAAAAGAATGTTGACAAAGCACATCGAAAGCTCTGCAGGAAGATGCTCACGCCAGAGCTGCAGTATCTCACCGATATGGGCGTCAACCTGTGGATAACAAGACTGTGGGGTCACATAAGAGAGATCCTTCACTGGTAGCTCAGAAGAAATGTTTTGCTAAGGTGAAAGGTCAGCACTGACTTTATGGAAGCTTGTTTCCGCCACATAATAAAAGATTAAAATGCAATTGTGACTTTTATCTCACAATTCCACCTTTTTTCTCGCTTTTTTCTTGGGTTTATGTCTCACAATTCAGACATTTTTCTAAAAAAAAAAATTCTTCCACAATTCAAACTCTTTTCCCTCAGATTTGCACATTTATATCTCACAATTCAGTTTATATCTCGCAGTTTAGACATTTTATATTTTTTTTCACAGAAATGTGAGATATAAACTATATCTCAATATACTTGTTTTTAACAGGCTTATTTCAGCCAAGAAATAAAAAATTAAAAGGTAATTGTGACTTTTTATCTTACAATTCTGACTTTTCTTCTCGCAATAAGCTTTTTTTTCTCTCAGAATTGCAAGTTTATATTTCACAATTCACAATTTATATCTCACAACTCTGTGAAAAAAGTCTTTGAATTGCAAGACTGAACTGTGAAATAAAAACTTGCAATTCTGAGAAGAAAAGTCAGAATTGTGGAAGAAAAAAATTTGAGAAAAATGTCTGAATTGTAAGCTATTAACTGAATTGCGAGATAAAACCTTGCAATTTTGAGAAGAAGAGTCAGAATTGTGGAAGAAAAACATTCTTAGAAAAAAGTCAGAGTTGCTCTTTTTTATTTTTTTTATTCTTTGGCGGAAATAAGCTTCCATAGACTTGTACACAACCAACCTAAAACTTGTTTTTCTGTGTCAGAAAGAGATAAAAACATTAAAAGACATGACTGAATAAAACATTTTCATATTTAAATGAATCTTACCCAAAATAAGTGGTGACAGTCACATCTTTAACATGTTAGTTTTGTGTTCAGAAATGTACTGTAAGTCACCACTATGTATTACATGTATGTAGTGTGTGGGTGCTTGAATCAATCATAAAAATGAATCAACTACTGTTGAATGACCTCATTATTTGAAGCTCTTATTGTTGGTGCCAATGGCAATAGCAATAATTTCTTAAACTGGTTTAGACTCATTCGGAACTTGAGCTTTACTGTTATCATCACATGAATGATAAGTAACTCCGATAATGAAATCCATGAAAGATGACAAAATAAAAACTTTATGTAACATACACGTGTCTTGTTCATGTTTCACTATCACTGTTAGCATCTCTTCTGTCTTTCAGAGTTCAGAATGGATAAATGATGAATAAACACAACTGATTTCTGTTGCCTTTGGTTGATGTTGCACGTGAATATACACACATTCTCTTCTCACAAAAATAGAGCTGAAGTGTATTATGAATGGCATTAACCCAGGTTAGACTCTTGCAGAAAAACCTTCTGGTAGTTGCAGTTGTGCTGTTTGATAATGCTCACTGCCCTATCTCCGTTCACCCCCAAAGAAGAAAGGATTGGCAGTGCACCTCAGTGGAAGATAACCACTTCATAAATGCATTTCAGTACCATACATCATGCACTCATCTACCTGCCAGCAGGCCTGGAAGAAAAACCATCCTGTGTTTGAAGGGTAAGAAATTATTTTATTTGTGGTTATGATGTGACATAATGAGCTAACGCCAGTGTAATTTTAGTATCACTGATAAAATATTTGAAGTTCGTTTCTATTTTATATGTTCTGTTTTCGTTTTAATTTCATTAAAGTTTTAGGGATTTTGTTGTGTGATTTTGTCATTTTTATTTTATTTATTATTATAAATTTGTCTAGATTTCTTTTTTAGTTACGTTTTAGTTATTTTAGTAGCCTACTTCATTCAACTCAACGAAAATGCTGACTTGGCAACAAAAATGTTGTGTGTGTGTGTGTGTGTGTGTGTGTGTGTGTGTGTACAGGTTTTTCTACACTGGTGGGGACTTAAATTACTTACCCAATTACTTACATCTACATTATGCAAGGTAATGGAAAAAATGATAGTAAGAAGGTTGAATTATTTTTTGGAGAAAAAAGAAATATTATCATCAGCTCAGAGTGGTTTCAGGAAGAAGAGATCTACAATGGATGCTCTGATATTATTTGAAAATTATGTTAAAAAAACTCTAATAATGAAAGAATTTCTTGTTGCTGTTTTCTTTGACATTGAAAAGGCATATGACACTTTATGGAGGGAGGGACTGTTAATTAAGTTAAATAAAATCGGAATAGGGGGGAGAATGTATAATTGGATATTAGATTTTTTGTTTGAGCGTACATTCCAGGTAAGAATAGGTGAAGAAATGTCAGCATCGTATGATATCCTGAATGGGACTCCACAAGGAAGTGTAATCAGTCCAATTTTATTTAATGTAATGATTAATGATATATTTGAAAGAGTTAAACCAAGCATTGGGAAGGCATTATATGCAGATGATGGTGCAGTATGGAGAAGAGGTAGGAATTTAGGAAATGTAGTTAAAGGAATACAAGAATCAATAAATGCGCAGATACGTAGGTAATAATTAGTTGCACAAATGCCCTCAATTATATTTTTATTTCGGGATCATATGCGATCGAAACGGTCGCAATTTCGAGCCTTCAGGCAATAGTTGTGCGGGCAAATAAGGGAAAGTAAGATGTGGTGTTTTATGGACAGCAGGCAAAACAAGCTAGCCATGTGCCTTACATAGATTTTCCTGGTCTTTAGATACCCAAGCGCTTTTGTTACCTGAGGTCTTCAAGCTTCACATCCAGGTAAGAAAAACTTCAGAATAGATACAATTACAGCTATAACTATTCCCAGGTAAGTAAAACATAGGTAAAATTGCCAACAACAGTGTGGGCTCCATACAATTACATTTCTGAAGACCTTTTTATGTACCAACCACCAATAGAAAGCAGATATGATCACCTTTCTGTCTCCTCCTCCCCACATCAAACAGTGAACATCACCAAATAGAGCAGTTTCTTATTATCAGTCAGTCTTTCTCTGAGGCAGTTTGGTAAGCTGTCAGTTGCCACTAACATTTACTCAACTTTTTTTCTGTGATAATTTAAGATCCTGACATGTGATGACTAAAATCCTTAATCTAGTTAAATATACTGTACAACTAAAAACTACCAGGCTTTAAAAAGTGTATCATAAAAATTTAATTGGAGAAAAAGTCAATTAAATGTGGCTTCAGCAGACAACCACAACACTGACGCCTGCACGTAGGGGATGCTATAATTGACAGGTGAACAAAATGTAATGCACCATTACACTGAATAAAATGACAGATTTCTTTCAAAATCTGCTCCTAAGCAGTCTCTTTACACATAAAAGGTCCACTAAAACATGTTTAAGCATTTGAGGTGAGAAATAGACAATGTACTAATAGAAGCTTGATTTATATTGATGAACACAGCCTACTTGGACCGTTAAATCTCAATTTTGTGAACCGTCCCCCTTGACTTTTTTGAGTAAACAACATGCACACATGTTTTTGTTTTCTGAGATGCTGGTGATAGTGTGAGATCTTGTAGTACAGTGGTGTATGTATAGTAGGACCTTTTACAGCAATTTAATGGTTGAAATACAGAGGTTCTGTGGTTTGTGTGTGTATATCAGGCTGTGAAGTTTGATCAGATTTTACTTTTTGACAGGATCCATCATGCCTCTGTGGAGAAAAGGAGAGAAGTGGTCCTGAGATGCCTGATTGAGTACATGGGGGAGAGACAGGAAGACCTCATCAGTGTCCACCACGTATGTATTGGGCTTAAAGCTAGTATTACTTTTTACAGTGTATGATATCCTGAATGGGACTCCACAAGGAAGTGTAATCAGCCCAATTTTATTTAACGTAATGATTAATGATATATTTGAAAGAGTTAAACCAAGCATTGGGAAGGGCATTATATGCAGATGATGGTGCAGTATGGAAAAGAGGTAGGAATTTAGGGAATGTAGTTAAAGGATTACAAGAATCAATAAATGAAGTTGAAAGGTGGTCAGTAGATTGGGGACTGAAGTTTTCAGTATCAAAGACTGAATATATGGTTTTTAAAAAGAAAAAGAGAATGGAACAAATGACTCAAGTTATATGATCAATTGTTAGAAAGAGTGACCGAGTTCAAATATCTTGGATTAATATTTGATGAAAAATTAACTTGGAAGAATCATATTAAGAAATTTTAAAACAAATGCAAAGGAGTAATAAATTGCATGACTTCAATAGCTAAGTATGAATGGGGGGCAAGGAAAAGCGCACTGTTACATGTATATCAAGCCTTAATACGGTCTAGTATAGACTATGGGTGTGCAGTCTTAGAATTGACTAATGGACTAAATGACTAATGGACTAATTCTACTAACTTAGAATCTGCTGTGGAGCAATAAGGTCAACCCCTCTAGATGTCATCAGGGTCGAAATGGGGGAGATGCCATTAGATTTAAGAAGAGAAAAGCTTGCAATGATGTATTGGGTTAATCTACAGGGTAGTAATAAGAGTCATCGTACACGCACAATTTTAAATGATTGTTGGGAATATAAAAAGAATGGAGGGAATAGTTTTGGATGGAAGTATGAACAGTGGGTCTAGGATTGTGGTCTGGAGAATGAAGTAATCTGTCCCAACATGCCATTAAACGGGGTATCGGTATGGAATATTCCTGAACCTATTGTTGAAATGAGATTGTTGGAGGCCCGGGAAAAAGCAGAAGAAAGATATACTAATAGTTATGAAATCAATGTTTTTATGAGAGACATTTTTTATTCTTTTATACAGATCTATACAGATGGATCTAAAGACCCAATCAAACAAAAAGTGGGCATAGGAGTGTACATTCCAAGATTTAAGACGAAAATAAGTTTAAGGTTAAGTGACAAATTGTCCGTATATTCTACAGAATTAACTGCTATGATAGTAGGATTGCAGTGGGTAGAACAGATTAAGCCAAATAGAACTCCGACTGTAATTTGCTCAGATTCTTCATCAGCTCTTAAAAGTATATTGTCGACAAAAACTGATAGAGAAGACCTGCTAGTAGAAATTTATACATTACTGTACAGACTGAAAATAGAGGGTTTGTTGGGTACCGGCACATATCGGGATAGTATGAAATGAAACAGTTAGCTGAAGAAGCATTAAAGAAAAACTTGGTGGATGTTAAGGTACCTCTGGGAAGAAATTAGATAAAATCAGTAATTAATAGGGAAATCATAAGAATATGGCAACAAAGATGAGAAAATAGCAGCACAGGTGGTATTATAGTATTGTAAAATCAGTAGGAAAAAATAACAGTTTTATGGAAGACACAGAAAGGAAGAAGTAATGATTTCTAGATTAAGGATGGGTCACACAGGACTAAATCCAAACACTTGCATTAATGGGGAAGTAAGTCTTTTTAGCAATATAAGGAACAGGCCAGTGAGTGTCGTGGACCTTCTGGGAAAGGCTTTGAGTGATAGTCAGATGATTTAGAGTTTACAGGACTAGACCTCAGGATTTAGTGTTTGAGGATGAGGATCATCTCGGAGGTTGAGGAGCACAGTGTGGAAGCTGGAGGAGCTGAACATGCAGCGCCAGCTGAAGCTTGGGCTCTGATCCTCTGGGGTGGGTGGGGCATTAGAAGTGTCCCCCTTTTTTTTTCCCCCTTGATTGATACCAATCCAGATTTATCACCCATGTGCGCAAGATATACAGTAGGTGGCGGTAATACTCCTAAGGAGTGAACTGTCATTGAACAAAAAGAAGAAAAAGAAGAAGAACGTCGGACACATTTTACTGTTGCACTGAACACGGAACGGAAGTGTGTGTCTTAAACAGTCGGAGGTTTTGTTTTGGTTGTTTATGCTTATATAAACTTTTATTCTTTTATTTGCTACAACCTCTTCGTCCACAAAAATGGGGAAAAGACAGCATCAAAAAGATAAGATGTGAGTTGAAATGAAACAACGCGAGTAAAATATAACGTGTTCGCACTCAACAGTAACTATTGAGCATTATATAGTTATATTGTCTGATGATTTCACTGAAAACAAAATTAGTATATTTTTTATTGCAGTAATATCGTGTTATGTGTAATCTGAGGTTCATAACGTAACAGTTATTTGTTTTAAAACTGTAAAGTTCAGCCGTGATTCATGCGTCTTTACAATTGCAACTGCTGTATCTTTTTTTTTTTTTTTGCCGTGATGTTCTAGCGCTGTAATAGTATTACTTAATAGTAAACTGCTACCCATTTGTTATTTTAATTGAATTCTGATTCTTCAATAATTATAATAACATTCGTTATATCTGTCTGTTTCAGGTACATCACATGTACAGAATACACTCAGTTTTATGGAGGGAAGAAATCAGGTACTTAAACTAGTCTGGATTTACTGAACTTATTTGTATTAAGAAAACATTCACAAACACAAAACATTGTGGGATACATATTACAATATGAGTAAAACAAATGAAAACTGTATTCGGAGACTATTTTACATTTGCGGTTTAGATGCAGTATGTATATTTTATAAAGTAAAGTGAAATGTCATGTCATGTGAGGGAAAATAAACACATTGCAGATTGTAAAACCTGACTTTTGTATGCAAAAAGTACACTACCGTTCAAAATTTGGGCTTAGTAAGGTGTTTTTTTTTTTTTTTTTTTTGCACTTTTATTCGGCAAAGATGCATTAAATTGATCCAAAGTAACAGTAAAGTCATTTATAATGTTACAGAAGATTTCAATTTCAAGTAAATTATATTCTTTTGAGCTTGTTCTTTTGGAAAAAAAACAAACATATCATGGTTTCCACTAAAATATTAAGCAGCACAACTGTTTTCAACATTGGTAATAATAAGAAATATTTCTTAAAATCAGCAAATTAGAATGATTTCTGAAGAACCGTGTGACATTGAGGACTGGTAATGATGCTGAAAATTCAGCTTTGCATCACAGGAATAAATAACATTTTAAAATAAATTCAAATTGAAGACAGATATTTTAAACCCTAATAATATTTCAGGATATTTATTTCAACAGCATTTAAAAAAAAAAAACTTACAAACCCCAAACTTTTCCATGGTACTGTATTCGCTATGTTGTTTGACTGATTGCACCACATATAGTTTTATTTTGTGCACTTTGTTTGATATTGCTGGTGCTTTTTCCTCCGAAACACACTGGGATAAAATAAATTAGCCTTTTGTCATCATGTTTATAGAAATCCCACGAGCCAATTTCAGACGTCTGCCCTTTGATCACTGCAGGTGAGATTTCACTTCTTTCATGTTTGATAAAAAGTCCTTTGTGTTTCTTCTGATCAGTAATTTAGGTCTAGTACAATATATTCTGCTTTCATAACTGCTGATCTGGGGTTTTAAACAGTGCTTTCATTGTTTTATTTTTTTGTGAGTTAAAGCGTGTCAGTTTTTTGTGTCAGTGATTTATGTCAAAATCATTTTCTTCTGTTCCAGTTTAATATGCAGAGACAGGTTTTAGTTAGACATTTGTAGGTAGACTTTCTGAAAATTATGGTATTTTAAAGGGGTCATATGATGCTATTTTAAAGATCATTATTTTGTGTATTTGGTGTAACAGAATATTTTGACATGCTTTAATGTTCAAAAAACACATTATTTTTCAAATACTGTACATTATTGTAGGTCCTCTATGCCCCGCCTCTCTCAAACGCTTCGTTTTCTACAAAGTCCCTCCTTCCGACAAGCGCAGTCTGCTCTGATTGGCCAGCTGACCCAATGCATTGTGATTGGCCGAACACCACAAGCACGCGTCGGAAATGTAACGCCCCTTACCATAATCGCGAGCTTCAGCTTTCAAAGTAAATATCAAGACAGTTAATAATGTCGTTAGTTTTACCATCAGTTCAAGCCCGAAAGGGCAACAGAGTCGCGTGACAGACACAGTGATGCAGTACACAAGCCGCGGTTAAGACAGCCGACGTGCTATGATTTCTGACAGGCAGTTCACTCTCCTGTGATGTGACCCTGTTCCCCTCTCTCACACACACACACACACACACGAAGTGTTACTCTGCGCTGCGCAAAACTCCGCATTTGAACAGACAATAGCAGCTCTGTTTATTGGAGCAGCCTGATGTGTCTCAAAAAATCATGTGAGTTTGGGCTGTTCTTCTGTCATTTCGGTGGAAGATGGGGAGACTATTTGGAAACAATCAGTATGTTTGTAGATCCGTTTGGTGGCTCGGAAATGACACACAGGAGCTTTAGTTTAGTGTCATACTGTATGCATGATTTTTAATGTTAATCTCTTATCTCTTGCATAGTTTGTCTCTTCAGCCCTTTGAGTATCCCATGTGCACAGTGGATGGGGTGGTTTTTGACCTAATGTGAGTATATTACTCTCACCAACGGCAAAAGAGCGGTCATTTGAAAAAAAAAAAGAAGTAATTTGTAAAGCTGTTATTTGCATTCATGATTTAATAAAAGCTTACATTAATTATATACTTTTTTATAGTAGCTTATATTTATTATTGCATACACTACCCTTCAAAAGTTTAAGGGGGGCAAAATTAATACTTTCATTCAGCAAGGATGCATTCAATTGATCAAAAGTAACAGTAACATTTACATTGTTACAAAAATTCTATTTAGAATGAATTCTGTTCTTTTGAACTTTCCATTGTCGAAAAATCCTGAAAGAGCAAACTTGGTTTCCACAAAAATATGAAGCAGCACAACTGTTTCAACATTTGATAATAATAAGAAATGTTTCTTGAGCAGCAAATCAGCATATTAGAATGATTTCTGAAGGATCATGTGACACTGAAAACTGGAGTAATGATGCTGAAAATTCAACTTTGCATCACAGGAATAAATCACACTTTAAAATGTATTAAAATAGAAAAGTTATTTTAAATTGTTATAATATTTCAAAATATTACATTTTAATGTATTTTTAATCAAATAAACACAGGCTTGGTAAGCATAAGAGACTTCTTTCAAAAGCCTTAAAAAAAAAATCTTCATCCCCAAACTTTTGAATGGAAGTGTACATACCTCAAGTGGTGTTGATGCCAGAAAAAAAGATTTTGTTTTCTCTTTAGGAGCATTGTGCCTTGGATTAAGAAGTTTGGTACCAACCCCATAACAGGAGAGGTATTTCAGTTTTTATGATGTATAATATTTATTTGACACGGACCAATACATTTTAAAATCATTAGAGGTGAAAGATCTCTTTCACTTTCAATACCACGACTGAGGTGAGACCCTTGAGCAAAGCACCGAACCCCCAACTGCTCCTGGGAGCCGCAGCACGTGGCTGCCCACTGCTCCGGGTGTGTGTTCACTACTCACTGCTGTGTGTGTGCACTTGGATGGGTTAAATGCAGAGCACAAATTCTAAATATGGGTCACCATACTCGGCCACACATTAAGTCACAGTCACTTCACTTTTTGATAAAAAAATCCTGCATGGATTCAACCACTAGAGGGCGTCAGACTCCATTTGAGGAGAAGCCAAGGCTTAACTGATGACAGCAAGTAAACTGCTATATTATCAACTCCAGATGATGCTGTCTGTGTTCTTGCCTGTGCATCCCAGAGTATCCAAAGCTTTAAACCAGAATCTCTTGTACATGATTTAAAAAGCACTGCAGGTTTTAGAAGAACCATATTTAGTGCTGTTTTCTATAAGGCAAGCTAGTATTTAGGGTTAGAAAACCCCCTACTCTAAGTAATAAACTTGGAACTTGTTTGTGATACGGACCTTGAATCATGTGACATACTGAGTAGAGATGTGTGAGAACTTCTTTATGCAATTAGACTTATGATTTTTACTTTTCAGATAATAAACTGGGCTGAAAAATCGCATAGATTTTCGTGAACCTCATATGCGTGCTTTTTTCACCTGGGCCAGTAACCAGTTAACAAACTATTAAAAAACTTTTTTTTTTATTTTTATAATTGAAATAAAAGATAATATAAATATTACATTTAAAACATAATTTAAAATAAATTAAATAGAAATATATATATTTAAAAAAAAATGACAAAAGCAATAAAAAAATAATAAAATAAAATAAAAATATATATAATGGCAAAAGCACATACCAAATTACTCCAATTTAAATGATAAAAATCATGTTATTATGATATAAATTATAAAATAAAAGGAAATTCAAATTAATATAAAAAATCTTAATAATTTTAAATGCTACAATATCATATATTTAATGCTAAAATAAAACCAGTAATTAACCACCTAGCAACAACCCAGAACACCCTAGCAACTACATAGGAACACTCTGAAAAACATTCAAAGCACAATAAACTTTGGTAAAAAAAGTGCAAATGAAATGTTACGATAACCCAAAGCATTTCCTAATCATAAGTTCATTACATATTTGCCAAACGGTAGGTATTTTCTGCTTTGAGAGTTTCATTTTATGTTTTGTAGTCAAGCTTAATATGTTACTTAGAGGGAAAATGCTCTATTGTACCCAAAAGGATTTAAAAATAATCATAACCGATGCGTAAGAAATAAAATTAACAGTAAAAAGTAAAAAAAAATAAAAATACTATGTCATTAAACAAATAAAAATAAAAGAGGAAAATAAATAAGATGAAAGTGGCAATAAAATGTTAAAATAACGGAAAGTTTTCATAATCTTAATTTCATTACATGCTGCCAAACAGTAGGAATTTTCTGCTTTGAGAGTTTCATTTTATGTTTTGGAGAGTAGTCAAGCTTAATGCGGTGCTTAGAGGGAAAATAATCTATTACTGTGCTCATCTAGAAATCATTATTGAGCCTATAATGAAGATATTTCACAGGCCCGCTGATGGTGGCTAACAACGTTCAGTGTGCCAGGAGTGGATGTGGGTGTAAATTGCTGTATAATCAGTTCACTGGATGCACGTCACTGCACTCTTAATTTATGGAATAGGGGTTATAGGATCTCTGTGTGCACGATGCATGCATAATCGGTTAGCACTAGCATCAGCAAAAGTTGTGTGAATGTTTACACGGAGCGTGATGTATTTGCTCGCTTTAAAATCCATATTCAGTGTCCATCAAGGCACATGGCTGTCATCTGTAATGCATCTTTACATCTTCATAGCTGTGCATCTGAGTGAGAGCATGTCTGGACATGCCACTGTGATTTTGTGTGTGTGTGTGTGTGTGTGTGTGTGTGTGTGTGAAAAGTTGTGTGAATGTTTACACGGAGCGTGATGTAGGGCGTCCTGTATTTGCTCGCTTTAAAATCCATATTCAGTGTCCATCAAGGCACATGTCTGTCATCTGTAATGCATCTTTACATCTTCATAGCTGTGCATCTGAGTGAGAGCATGTCTGGACATGCCACTGTGATTTTGTGTGTGTGTGTGTGTGTGTGTGTGTGTGTGTGTTGTGTGTGGGTTCTTATACACAGTGTGACTGTGTTATCTGAAGTATTCATGATTGATTTGCCTCACTAGATGAAGAGGAGGAAAGTAAGTGCTGGAGTTGACTAGGGCTGATGAGAAACACAGACTGTGTGTGTGTGTGTGTGTGTGTGTGTGTGTGTGTTTAAGTGACTTTTACAGAGACCTCTTGGACATGCCAGGACTTGTTCTCCTGTGCAGATATCATGCTCTCATGTGTTCTGCTTTACAAGTTTGTGTTTAAATGGTTAGCAGTGAGGCAGGTTATTAGATACGTGTTATATGTGTAAGTTTACTTGTACAGTGGGTACGGAAAGTATTCAGACCCCCTTAAATTTTTCACTCTTTGTTATATCCCAAACCTTTTTGTCAGCCCAGTAGAAAATATTTACTTGAAGTACCCCTTGAGATTTTAAATTAATTTTTCAATAATTTAATGCCACTTTCGCATATTCACAGTTCTCTGATGCCTGTTAATGGTCACATGACATGCAATAAATGCAAAATGTCAACCTTTTTTAGTAATTGTTTAATTTTAACTTTGCGTTGGACTTTAATGTGAACTTAAACTTCTACATTCACACTGGTGTTTTAGGAAACCAATCAATTTGAGTAATATTATTGTTAGAGGTGTTTGCAAAGCAAGGCATCACTTTTTTATCTTGCAAATGTATTGTTATTATTTGAAATTAATTATACTTTTTATTTTACACTACAAGATACAATACTAATATGTATACCTTTAATTCATTTTGAAAAGCGTAGCACATCCGACTACACAGTTATTTAATTAAATCACAGCCATAATTTAAAAATTACACTTAAGCACCATTAATATTATAGCACAGCCCTTTGTATTATTTTCAAATATATTTTACAGTTAATTATTAGCTTTTCATCAACTCTCAAACTCCCTGCATTTCTCTCACGAACCCCCAGGGGTTTGCAAACCCTGTGTAGCATGTTTTATACACAATGGTAATTCAAAGTGCTTTACATAAAAAATGATTTAAAAATAATCATAACAGATGCTCAAGAAATAAAATTAAAAGTAAAAAGTAAAAAAAGTACAATTGTTTTGCTATGTAATTAAAAACAAATTAAAAGAAAAGAATAATTAAGATGATGCAGTGCATTAGTTGAATGCAGCACAGTGTTCATTCAGTAAATGCACTGCTAAGCATTCTTATAGACATGAAATCACAATTGACCTCATTTATGTTCCTAAAAAAAACCTTTTACTGTGCAAAATTGATGAATGCACGATATTCATCACCATTTATCAAAATATGATGCGTTTTTCTGTGTGGGTGGGGAAAAAATAATATTAGCCAATACTATCAAGCCAGTTGACCAATCAAATTCTAATGGATAAAATCCATTCAGCCAGTCAGACTGCAGCTGGTGTAGTTCCTGCCGTTTTTGTGTGCAGTATCCATCAGGTGATCCGCAAACGGTCTGTAGTCTGAGACAGTCTAGCAGTCAGATGCCCAGCTACTGGGTTTATCACGGAGGGAGAGGCTTAAAGAGAAATAATCCTGAGGGATGAAGAGCTGTATTTTATACAGTCTGAATCAGTGTATCACTGGACACACAGTGTGGGCAGTTTAAATGTATTGTGCAGGCAATCCTCTGTCACCAAGTTTAAAGCCACTAGTGACACCAATCAGTCTCAACCATGCATGGTTTACTTACAATTTACCTGAATAATAAGCTATATTAGCATTGGAATGTTTTTCCAAGTCACTTATGTTTACTATAGCTGCAATTATTTGAACAAAAATACAGTAATATAACTGTTATAAATAAGTATTATAAAACTATTATCTATTATATAATGCATTTTTGAACAAAAATGTACATCACCTTTAAATATTGTTATTTATGAGCCACAGTTTTACTATATGTTGAAAACTAAACCGGCCAGCACTAAGCAGCACTTTAGGCAATCATATGAATCTTTCTTTTCTCATCTCTTCTAAGTGTCATTAGACACAGGAATTTACATAATATGGTTAAAGCCATACTAGCCCAAGCACTGCGTGATGGTGTTTAAAATGAATGCTATTCAGTTAGCATCTTGTCTTATCACACCTAAACATGTGCCGTATGAACTATGAATCAGCCAATTCGTGCTAAATAATTAAACACAATCAGACATTAACAGGGTGTGATTACATTATATTTGAAATGTAGGTGTGTCAGAAAGTCTGACCGATATAGACACTAACTCCTTAACTTCCTTTTTCTCTCTCTTTCTGTAGAAGCTTGAGGCTAAATCCCTCATCAAGCTTAATTTCAGCAAAAACAATGAAGGTAAGTGTGTGTGTGTGTGTGTGTGTGTGTGTGTGTGTAGGTCTGGGCAGCCTAAATGTAATAATTAAGAATCAACCATTAAAATTGCTGAAGAATATTCAGATTAGCGGTTGGCCGATATGCAAAGAAAAGAGATCAGTCACCTTCAAGGTCATTTGGCACATGCACTGTTGAGCACAGAGGAATCAAGTTGAAGTCCTGTGGGAGCATTGGCTGCGTGCGTGCGCTCGTGATCCTCTTACCTGGTCTGTGTCAACAATAAAATGTGCTAATGACAAGAGATAATGTATTGAAATCCTCTACAGTGCGTCTTTCTCTCCTTTACTTTAGGGAAGTACCACTGTCCTGTGCTCTACACAGTGTTCACAAACAACTCCCACATCGTTGCCAACAAAGTCACAGGAAATGTTTTCTCTAATGAGGTAAAACGCACTACATCCCACATGTTTCAAGGGCCTTCTTATATGGGACCATACTCAATACTTCTGTAGCATCTCCCTGAAGTCCAATTATAATGTTATTCAAGGTTTCTTGCACCCAAAACAGTCATAATTCTGTTGTTCAGTCATAATTCTTTTTTTCTACCCATTTTGTTTGTTTTAAATTAAACATCTTGTTTTTCTACTAAAGGAATAGTTTACCCAAAAATGAAAATAATCATTTATTATAATCACTTAAAAAATTATTTTATAAATATTTCTAAATGTATATTTATTTGTATAAATGAATTATAAATGCATTAATTAAAAAAATATCTTAAATTATTTTATTTATCAATTTAAATTAATGTATTCACTCTCGTGTTGGATTTTTTTCTTCTTCCATGGAACACAAAGGGATAATTTAATTGAAGTTCATGTTGTTCTTTTCTGTTCAAAAAGTATGTACCATAAAAGTAGTCCATATGACTCATGCACTGTTGCAGGTTTTCTGAATCCATATAATGAAATTTAAGTAATTAATGCAGTTGTGACATCACATCCATGATTTCTGAATGACCCATTTTTGCTGTTCAGTTTCCATGCATTGTGGAAAATGTAGGTCTACACTAAAGAGCATGGAAAATCAGGTTGTTCACGCCCCCTTTAATATCATGCTTACGTCAGTAATTTATTATTGATGCAATAATCTTGTTTAAACTGTATAAATGTGTACATGAATAGTCAATATTCTATGGATGTGTTTTGTTTAGGCAGTGGAACAGCTCAACATCAAGACAAAGAGTTATAAAGACCTGTTGACAGATGAACCTTTTACTCGCCAGGATCTCATCACACTACAGGTGACAGGCACAGAGAGTGTGTGTTTATGACTGTTGAGTATGGTTAAGCGATGACGCATGAGCGAAGGTGCTGTTATATCAGCATGGCTGTGATTTCATACAGATTTTAGTTACAGCTTTTTAGCCAGTTAGTTTGAAGTTTGTATATGGCTGTGTGTCAAAACCTGTGCTTTTTGTGTGATTACAGTGTTATGAAATGGCAATGTACAGTCTGTTCACATCCACAGTGATTACAGCTGTCGAGAGACAGACAGTCAGGCTGATTCTGATGATTGACAGACAGTCAGAGAGGAAATCATTTGCATGCCACAATAATAAATATCTTCTCAGCTTTTATAGTAATTATTCATATTTTGTATTAGAAATAGAATTTTCTATATTTTCAGTTTTCATTTTAATTTAAATTGTATGTGATTTAGTCATTGTTTTTTATATATAGCTATATATAACTTTTTAAGATTATTTTTTTCATTATTTGAATAATTTTAGTACTTAAACATATTTCAGTTAATTGCCAAATCAACATTTCTAATTTTCATTTAAGGTATTTTATTTTTTTTTTTTGAGGGTTTTTTATTGTTAATATTTTATTAATTTAATATTTTATTTTATTTCTGCTTTTTCAATCACCGCAAACAATTTTTAATAGTATCTGTTTTAGTTAACTATAACAATACTGATCCCACAGTCATTTCATCGGGATGAATGTTAAAATACTGTTTCCACATGAGCCACATGTTTCCATATGATTTATATTTTTAAATTAATATTTAAACCCCTTTTCATGACTAATGTCCCCATAAAACCTGTAAACCTGGTAACCAGGATGCCAAAAGCTAGACAGAAAAATTCGTTTGTAGCTTCTAACGTCTGACCACTAAAGGATGTTTGGACAGATTTACAGCTGAAATAACTTTTTGGTAAGGTAAAATTAATATAAACCCTTAAACAAAAAATAAACAACAACTGCACAATTGTGCTTTGAAACCTATATAACTGCAAACAAGTCCCTCATGTGAAAATAAAAATCAAGGCTTAGTTATTGTCTGTGGTAATCGACAGCATGCCATCCTCAGAGCTTCGTCCCTGAAGATACCTTTAAAACCTTCACATTGTGAGTTTGTGTTTTGTTTTGTCGATGAACATGCTTAAAATGTAGACTGCAATAAAGCACTAGTTGAGGAACTGCACAGTTTATGAATAAAACACAGCATGTTTATCAATAGATGGGATTAAACAATACAGCAGCATATGGCGACTGTCCAAAGCTGTGTTAAAGGGGTCATATAATGCTGCTAAAAAGAACATTATTTTGTGTATTTGGTGTAATGAAATGTGTTTATGCGGTTTAAAGTTTAAAAAAACACATTATTTTCCACATACTGTACATTATTGTTTCTCCTCTATGCTCCAAAGAGAAAGGAAGAATTTAAATCGCATCATATGACCCCTTTAAGCCTTACTGTAAATCCATTTGAGTGTTTAAAAATTCTTATGTAACCAGGGCCAAATTTCTATACAAATCTATGCATGGCGCTAGCATGTTAGGATCTGTGTTAGTAGGTCATGTACAGTGGGTATAGAAAAGAATCACCCCCCTTTAAAATAATCACATTTTGTTGCTTTGCAGCCTG
>NW_015554072.1:368664-393192 GCF_001515605.1 Sinocyclocheilus anshuiensis
GCGAATCATTCGTGATCCAGCTTCACCTACAGAAGAAGTGAGTTTTTTTTAATGAATCTTTGCAAATCGTCTTTCCTAATAATGTGCTAATTAGCAAGTTTCACGCTGATTGCAGCTAAAGTAAACAGTCTCTCTGAGAGCGGCTCGGAAGAGAAGGGCGGGGTCAGCATAGCTCATTAAAATTTAAAGGAAAATGCTACAAAACTGCGTGCTCTGAAAAGAGCTGTTTTTGACAGGGTAAAAAAGGTGTTTTTTACACTACCATTGAGAAATTTTAACCAAACTATGTTACAGACTTTTCATTAAGACCCTAAAGAATCATATCAACTTGTGGAAAATGGGCATCCTATGACCCCTTTAATGATCTCTACATAGTTTGTCAGCAAATCCAAAGATGTCATATAACATCTAATTTTGTCCTTCTATATCACAGGATCCTACGAATCTGGATAAATTCAATGTCTCCGACTTCTTCCATGTGAAAAACAATATGAAAGTTCTCGACCCTGGTGAGTTCAGTGTTTTCAGTGTGGTACAAAAAGTGCAGTTAATTTCAGCAAAGGTCTCAGTATTTGGGGAACAGCATACTGCTCTTGCAGTATATAGTGTGCAAATTTTGTGTGCAGCAGTGTCTTATTGTTTAAAATTAAAATGAACATAAATTACAATAAATAAATAAAAGATAATTATAAAATATGAATATACTGTAATAAAAAGTTTTATTAGCAAATAAATAATACAAAAATAACACTGCAGTTTACAAAAGAGCACACTATATTCCACAATGCAACAGATTGCAAAAATGATTGAAAACATTTTTTTTTTTTATTTAATTACAATAAAAGGTTTTCTGTTTCAATATATTTTAAAATATAATTTATTTCTGTGATGCCAAGCTGAATTTTCAGCAGCCATTTTTGCAGTCTTAAGTGTCACACGATCTTTCAGAAATCATTGTAATATGCTGATTTGCTGCTCCAGAAACATTTCTTATTATTATCAATGTTAAAAACGGTTGTGCTTTGTTTGTGTTTGTGGAAACCTTGATTTTTTATTTTTTTTTTTAAGGAATAGAAAGTTCAAAATAACAGCATTTATTTCTTTTTATTACAAAATAAATATTTCATATGCAAGGTAATCAGGTTTTTGTGACTGTTGTGTTGTATTGTGGAGATGTCACTTTTATAAGTTCCTTTTTTTTTTTTATCCCCTACAGATGAGGAGAAAGCCAAGCAGGGCCCATCATACCATCTGAAAAGCACAAACATGGAGACGCGAGAAACACTAGCAGAGCTCTACAAGGACTATAAAGGAGATGAGCTGTTGGCCTCCACTATGAAAGAGCCAGAAGCCAAAAAAACAGACAAGCTCAATGCTGTGAGTTATTTTAAGCTTTTGCCTTTCTAGCTGTAGTCAGGGGCAGATTCTTCTCTCTCCTCTGTGTTCATTGATTCATTTCTCTTTTCTTTTTGTCGTCACTTTGAAGTGGTTATATGTCATAAGAAACACAGACTCTAATACTGTTTGAACTAGTTGGGCTACACAATCTAGGTTTGAAATTGGATGTCAAATGGTGACTAAACAGTACCAAAATTGTTTATCATACAGAAGAAATGAAAATATTATCCACACATACCAAAACTAAAAATATAGAAGTCTTAATGATAGTAAAAACAACGTTTAATTCTAAAAGGTGGACATAAGCAAAATTTAAATGAATCTAAATTACATCTGTTATTGGTTTCAAAAAATACTTGATTAACATTTGTATTCAGCAAGGACACGTTAAATTGATCAAAAGTGACAGTAAAGACATTTATATTACAGAAGATTTCTATTTCAAAAATGCTGTTCTTTTTTTAACTTTCTATTCATCAAAGAATCCTAAAAAATATATAATTGTTTCTGGAAAATATTAAGCAGCACAACTGTTTTCAACATTAACAATAAATAAAAAATGTTTTTTTTTTTTAGCATCAAATCAGCATATTAGAATGATTTCTGTAAGATCATGTGACACTGAAGACTGGAATAATGACTGAAGCTGAAAATTCTGCTTTGCGTCACAGTAATAAATTAAATTCTAAAATATATTACGTTAGAAGAGATAAATTTTAAATTGTAATAATATTTCAAAATATTATTTTTACTGTATTTTTAACAATTAAATGAAGCCTTTGTAAGTGTAAGTAGGGCTGTGTATCACCAGCAAAGTCACGATACGATACGTATCACGATACATGACTGCACTGAATTTCACCTCAGCAGAATTTAGAAAAACAGCTGTTTATTAAACACTGCTTACTATAGTGCCATTCCTAACTATTGGCAGAGCAGGCAGTTGACCTCTGCATTATGAAGGGCCTCCATAACTGTACCACAGTACAATATAGGTAATGGCATATGTTTCATGTTTACATTGTGCACTCCCCACCAGGTACAATATTCTGATTGTTTGCATCTTGTTTTTAAGCCCATAAATAATAATGTACTTGTTCTAATAAATTTATATTGTAATGTACTCATTCTAATATATTGAAAAAATCATTTACATTGCTGGTAGGTTATCATTGCACAAATTAACACACTCTCTACAATAAAAAAACTAACGCGCTGTCTTCACTGTATCTAACCATAGACTGTATAAAAAGTATATAACGCACACACGCTCGAGGCTGATTTATACTCGACGCGTCCGCAGGTTCGCTTAGGTACGCGCGGCAAATATGACGTCATCGCGGTGTTTGCGGAAGTTCGCTTTGAGTGCGCGCGACGTCGTTTCGCGTGGCGGTGTGCACGACATTTTTTTGTAACTTTCCTCGCAGCTAAGATAAGTAACACATTTAGCAGATATTTCCGTATTGCGCAAGTGTAAAGCTCTGCTTTGGGGACTATGTCTCTTTATATCAGGCAACCCAGTTGTGTTCCTCTGCGGCCAGATTAAACCTGGTTGTAGCCTATATATGCTCGATTAATTCTTTTTTAGAAAACTCGCACTTTTCTACTCAATTTTAAACATTGTAAATTTTTAAACAAATTAAGTGTGGTCCACTGCTGCACACGTGCCACAATATCGATACAGGGCCAGCTGTATCGATACTCGTATCGTCAAATCTCTGTGACGATACATCGTCGTATCGATATTTTGAACACAGCACTAAGTGTAAGAGACTTCTTTTAAAAGCATTAAACTCCTTACAGACCTCAAACTTTCAGCAGTGTGATAATGGGTGCTAATGGGGTCTCCTGTGAGGTGTTTAGGGCCAGATAAAACAGTTGTGTGCAGTGCTGTTTGGGTCACAGTGAAGTATCTTGCTGTGTCTGTGTATGCGTGTATGTAGACGTGTCTGTGCATTATGAGGTGATTTGCCTCTCAGACTCTACCACCATCACACAGCAACTGGAGCAGAAGAAAACGCCTCGCAGGATCCTCAACCAACCACATTCACTCACAGCAAGAATCACAATTTCATCTGAATGTCATGTCAGTTTTTTGCATTTTTGTTTTAATGATCTAAATTTAACATACCAATTAGTCACTTCCTGACAGACGGCACCAGATAAGATACCTGGTATCTAAACCGTGAGGGTTTTTTTTCATACTTGATCTGCGATGGTTTTAAGTGCGTCTCTGGCTGTGTCTCAAGTCTTCTTTTAGCCCAGGTTGAAGTGTGTCTGCCCCCGTGCTTTTAGCTATATTAGCTTTGCTTGCTCAGCCCATTCACAGTGCAGGCATTGAATGTAATTGGCTTGACTTTTGGCATGAATGCCAGTCTATTTCAGCCATAGTTGTGCTGGATTGGCATTGTGACGGTGAAATAGACTGGCATCCAGGCCCACTCTCCTACTGATTTAGCTTTGCTATTTCTATGCCATACTTAGACAAGGATGATATCCCAAAGATTACCATTTTTGAAGGCCAAAATTTCAACAAAATGTGTATTTTTCTTTTTAACCATTATAAACAGTGATTGATTTAAATAATAAAAAAAATGCATTATTCATTGTGCATTGTTTATGCTACAGAAATAAATAATACCTTAATGTGACATATATTCATAATAGAAAAGAGTTATTTTAATTTGTGATATTACACAATATTACTGTTTTACTATATGTTGATCAAATAAATGCAGCTTTGGTGAGCACAAGAGACATGCTAAAAAAATAAAAAATATCTTACCAACCCCAAACTGTTGTGTAGTGCAGTTTATCACTTTAACCTCTAAACTGTCACCCGTCCCCTCTGTGGGATGCCTAAGTTTACTTCACTATATTACAATTAAATCCTAATCTAATCATGACAGGTCTAAGATTCCTAAATAGATATTTTACCACTTTTTTGTTCAAAAATTATGTAGGAAAAGTAATAGATTAATTTATGACAAGAGTGCACCTCAAAAATCTACATCATAACAGGAGTTCTGACCTTTGTCACAAAAAGTCTTCTTTGTTGCAGAAATCAGAAATTATATATCAATTGAAAACTTAAAATCTCAAAATTCATCCTTTGAAAACCATTTTAAAATCAAACGTTGCATTACCATGAAAATGGTACATAAAATGGTAAAGAAAAGGCTATTTTGTTCACTGTTCATTTAAGATCAGTAAGCCAGCTGGGAACACAGACCTGTTGAGAAGAAACATCTGCACATAGACCCATCCAAACGCACCTGAATTGCCCCACAGGAATCAATAAAACATATCCACCTGTCTGTCTGTCTTCACAAATGGGTGATAAAACACTATTATTAAGTGTGATAGACACATTAGGAGGTGTTAGAGTGATGTCATGCATGTGAAGATCATTTAGCTGGTTTGGATGTGGGTGTTGGAGCTTATTTTGTCTTATCTGGAGAGTCTTATCTGTTAAACATGTCTGTCTCTCTTTCACCAGGCTCACTATTCCACTGGAAGAGTGTCTGCCTCTTTCACATCTACAGCTATGGCTCCAGCCACCACCCATGAAGCAGGTAATGGAGTTATAAATGAAACTTGCTTTCCTTTCTTACTCATACCAATTTTAGCCAGCTGACCATTTTAGCTAGCTCTTGTCACATTTGTGACCCTGGACCACAAAACCAGTCATAAGGGTCCATTTTTTGAAATTGAGATTTATACACCATCTCGAAGCTGAAGAAATATATACTTTCCATTGATGTATGGTTTGTTAGGATAGGACAATATTTGGCAGAGAGATACAACTATTTGAAAAAAAAAATCTAAATATTGAGAAAATCGCCTTTAAAGTTGTCCAAATGAAGTTCTTAGCAATACATATTACAAATCAAAAATTACGTTTTTATATATTTACAGTAGGAAATTTAGAAAATATCTTTATGAAACATGATCTTTACTTAATGTCCTAATGATTTTTGGCATAAAAGAAAAATCTATAATTTTGACCCATACAATGTATTTTTGGCTATTGCTACAAATATACCCCAGCGACTTAAGACTGGTTTTGTGGTCCAGGGTCACATTTGTGTGAAATATGCATCATGATGGCCAGATCACAAATTTCCTATTAGTCTTCTCAGGGTTCCTTCTCTTTGTTACTACCCTCAGGCCATCTAAGATGTAGGTAAGTTTGTTTCTTCATCAGAACAGATTTGGAGAAATTTAGTGAATGGGTGCCATCAGAATGAGAGTTCAATCAGCTGATAAGACCATCACAATAATTCACTAGTCATCCACACGACTCCAGTCCATCTATTAACATCTTGTGAAGCTTGTGACCGCCCATAATCCATAATAGTGCTTCCTCCAGTGAAAAAGTTCATCCCCTGTTGTCCTCTCACATCAGAATCCACTGACATATTTGTTTAGAGATGTTTTGGACTGTTTGATCAATGCATGTTTCTCTCCTGATTCAGATGAGATGGAGAAAGCAATATTATGGATAAAGGACTCATATTTTACCCAGAACCAACCATTTGAAGTTAAATAATGATGGATTTGTTTATTAAAATTACACAGCTTTTCGCTTTAATAGATGTTAATTGATGGACTGGAGTCCTGTGGATTACTTGTTTATTATTGTGATGTTTTTATCAGCTGTTTGGACTCTCATTCTGACGGCACCCATTCACTACAGAGGATCCTTTTGTGAGCAAGTGATGTAATGCTAAATTTCTCCAGATCTGCTGTGATGCAGAAACGAATTCATCCACATCATTTTCAGCAAATTTGCATTTCTGGGTAAACCATTCCTTTAATGCCTACATATCCTGAATGCATTAAGTTGCTTTGGGTTCAAACATCTGCTAAATGTGCAAATGTAAATGTCACCATGACTGGTGATGCACACAACAAATAACACCATTTCCCTTTTTGTTTATGCTGGGAAGAAGTTGCATGCATTTCATAACATTGCATCATTGCAATACCTGAAACTCCTGGCAAATGTTAGTATTTTATTCTCATTTAGAGTGAATCTGGCTTCAGTATACCTCGGGAAACCATGTGGCAGCTGTCAAATTGGTCTTGCATACCTGTTCATTCTCTTTCAAACTAGTATAAGGTTGTAATGATACAAAAATGTTGTGAATGCTATCCGCTGCAGAGTCCTTCATGAATGTAAAGAATGAAAATATTTGTCTTGTGATTTCAGATGCTATTTCCGATGATACCGTTCGCTACCAGTATGTTAAGAAGAAAGGCTATGTCCGCCTGCACACAAACAAAGGAGACGTGAATGTGGAGTTGCACTGTGATAAGGTAACGCAATATGAAACTCAAACACTAACACAAACCTTAGTTAAGTATATTTGTTGGTGGATTTAAACTTAAAGTTTTTTTTTTTTTTAACATTTCTTGTCATCATGTGTGCTCAGTATATAAATGTGATATTTCTGGCTCTGTTTGACACCTTGTTTGCTGTCACACTGTCAGATCAAGGCCAGATCTGTCTAATTAAAGAGTAAAGGAATGAAAAAATAATTGATACTTATAGACTTATATACAGTGGTCCATTTTTGGACACTTAAGTCACGCTTTCATTGCATTAGATACAAAACATCAAAGCAAGTGGCATCTGCAAACAATTGTTGCTAGAGCTTTTCTCAAAACTAACTTCATATTTATGTGCCAATTTTTCAATACTTTTTAACCAGCTGGTCTTAAGGTCATGTTTTTGTATGTATGAAATCAGTTCCAATCAAGTTCGCACAGATGTTCAAGTAGATTAACTACAGTGTAATATATCAACAGTAAACATGTTTCACAGAGTTTGACAACTGGTAGATATTTTCATATATTTATATTACCGTTCAAAAGTTTGGGATCAGTAAGATTGTTTTAAAGACATTAATACTCTTATTCACCAAGGACCCATTATTGATCAAAAGTGACAGTAAAGACATTTATAATGTTACAAAAAATGTTATTAAGAAGCACAACTTTTATTAATAAGAAATGGTTCTTGAGCAGCAAGTCAGTATATTAGAATGATTTCTGAAGACTTGAGTATTGACTGCTAAAAAATTCAGATTTGCCATCACAGGAATAAATGACATTTTTAAACGCATTTAAGTAGAAAATAGATATTTAAGATATTAAGTAGAAAATATATTTTGATAAAATAAATGCAACCTTGCTAAGCAGAAGAGACTTTAACATTAAAAACTATTAACATTATAAACTTAAAGTCTTATTGACCTCTTATTTTTCGAATGGTAGTTTATTTCATATTTTAAAATCTAACAAACTTTGTAAAATGGTTTGTTTGAAAAGTGTGCTTATGCTATGTGTGTTTCAGATAAATGATACTTGTTTGATATTTTGTATAGTTACATTTTATAAATACATTTTTAATTGTGGCTTAAAGGTATGGTGAAATTAGCAGAATTTCTGCAAAAAATGTCCATTGCTTATTGTCAATATTGTAGTAATGCACAGAGCACAGCTCACACAGAGGTCACTTTCAAACAAAGCAGCTTTTTGTTGGTCAATGCAGCGAATTCACGTATAGCATATATACAATTAAACTCCAATTCAGACTAGCTTATAAAAACACAGACCTGCCCAGATGTTTCTGGATTGAGCAGGGGTGTGGTAGAGGTCTGTATGTTTAATGCACTTTGCTCTCTCTGTGTGGTTGTGTGTGGTTGTGTGTGTGTGTGTGTGTGTGTGTGTGTGTGTGTGTGTGTGTGTGTGTGTGTGTGGGTGAGGAGTAGTAAGTAGTGGTCTAAAGGCTGTCTTGTCTGTACATAATATATAATTCATCCATTCAGAGTGCTCAGTGTCACTGACACACTGCATCTGCTGACCTACATTGATTGACTCTATTTTCTCTTTATTTCTCGTTTTTACGTTGTCTTGTTTTTCTTACTCTGGTCTGTTATAATTGCCTCTTTGTTTTTGCTGTTAATCTCAGATACTTTCTCTTTGTGTCCTTTTCTAATGCGTTTTCTCTCTTCTCATTTCTTGATGTGCTCTGTATCCCACTGAGCTTGTAAAATCATCTCTGCCGTAAAACACTTCCTCTGAAAAATTGTGTTCGTTCTGGCCTTGCGCTGGCGATAAAACGTACCCATAGTTCTCTCTCCTCAGCTGAGCAGATGCAGGGTCCCTGTTCTTATTTATGTGAGAGCGCGTGCCAGGCTCTCACTCCTGGGTCAAACCTGCACATCAATCACTTTATATCTATCATTTAGTGTTTTACTTTAACACAGTTGAGGGAAATTTGTGAGCTTTGTCTTTACTGACTTTTTAATTACATATATAATATTCCATACGCTTAAATCACATTTATTGCATTTTAGCACTATTTTATCACTTTTATGAACACTTTGGCTCAGTCTTTAATTGATGCAGTGCACAAAAGCAGCAGACAGTCTTTACAAGGCCACAGGATAAAAGACTTAATTTGTAAAAAAAAATTCCTTGAATTTTATATTTACATTTAATCTAAAGTTTAGGGAACATATTGTGAAAAAAGAAGTACTTTGTCCTATTCCAAGTGTGCAGAGACAGCTATTAAATGCATCCACTAGTAGCGTGTGTGCGCATGCATGTGTGTGTGTTTGTCAGTGTGACTTGGGAACCAATGTAAGCACTGCCTAATGGACACAGAAACAGTATTTCATGCTCTTCATAGTCCTAGTATCTAGATGCTATTTTTGTGTCTTTTCATTGGCTGTGTGCTTGTCAAATCAGGATAAAGAGGAGAGGTCACATTGATAAGAAAATTACCCTCTGCCTTCTTTCTTCCTCTCCTCCACTCACCCCCTCCCTCCTGTGGTTTGCTTGCATTTGTGATGATTCTATTTGTAGTGCAGTGTTTACAAAATAGTAATAGCCTTTTCTTACTGTAAGGGTAAATCTTATGAAAGGACAAGAAAAATGTCAAGATCATGTTCATATCTCACTCTAGAACAAAATAGAATTATATTTTGCCAAAATAAAATTAAGCTTATTTTAGGGTATTTTGCTTTTCATAACAATTAAGCAAACATTTTACTGCAATATAGTTAGAAATACAGTAAGCACAATGACTTTAAAATGAAACAGACAATACAATATTTAGCCTGTACAGTATATGCACTTTACAATTTAAATAATGTTTTTTATTGATGTATTTATTTATTCAATGTAGTAATAATATTTATAATTTGTAATAAAAACAAATCATTTATTTATTTATATTGAATTACTATAATGAGAATAGAGTTTTATCCTTATGAGAATTTTGGGGGAAATGTGCTTGATAATTATTTTGAAAATAAGGTAAATGCAAAAACTCACCTAAATTCTTTAATCCTCCTAAAAGTCTTCATTTATATAAGCAAAATATGATTAATTATTTTCTTTCTTTTTATTTTCATTCTCTAAACAAATGTCTTCTTGTCCAGGATTTACAGTTTACAGCACATGATGGCATTTAGATTGGACAGTTATGTAACACTGTCAGGTTTAGATGGAGCAGATGATTGAGATCTTACTTGACAACTTTATTTTTGTAGGTGTTTTTTGTGTCTGTGTGCTTTTCATGCATAAGTGTGTGACATTGAAATCGGAATGTTTTTTTGTTTTTTTTTTAAGTTTTGACATGCTTGACCTCTCAGGGAGATTTATAAAACTTTAATGTGGAATCTGCTTCTGCTTCTGCACAATGTCTTTTCTGAACACAAAATCAGTTTATTGACTTGCAGAGGTTTTATTTGAAGAGAGGGATGTCTGATCGCCATAGAAATGAACAAATAAACATTTGCAGAGCGGGAGAGGAAGCAACTGCTTAAACTTTCAGTGCCTTGGTTTTTTTTTAAACGGCATCTTACATAAGCAAGCCTTTCACTTCCTGAATAACCTAGCAGACTCATACATTCAAAGCTGCCAAATGTATTACTAACAAACCTAATAGTTTATTGACCTTTATAGCCCACAGACGGTCCTTTTGGTAGCACTCAAGGGCTTTGCGAGAAGGGCTTGTACATATGTTGAGTAAAATAATTAAGTCGTCATCTGAAATTATAGTGGACACAGTTCCTGTAATATTCATGAGTGATTAAAATATACAAGCTGCAGTTTCATTAATGTGAATGTTTTGCAGTCCTTTAATTGGAGGCGGGCTTAAACTTATTGAAGACTGGCTTCCCTTTGGTTGAATCTCATGAAGAAATACCATATATTTCACCTCCAATATCATAGCAAAAACGGATCATTAAGAATTTTCTAGCATTGTGGCATCATTTTTAAGATAACAAAAAACATATTTTCTATAACATCATAATCCTCTTGTCCAGACGTTTTGTGTGTGTGAATTTAGTGCAATTAATTTTTCCATGATGTATAAATACTTTTATATATTTAATAATTATTGTAAATAATTCATCTTTATTTTACTTGAATTTTAGTAATGAGGTGTTTTTATTATGTTAATAAAGAGTTGTCAGTGTGTTGTCACAATGAAAAAAATCCTAATGATCCTAAATATTTTTTTCCCCTTTTTTTACATTTCTAATTTATTTGAATATTTTCTAGTTTCATGTTTACTTTTGATTTTATAGTTCCTGACCGACTTGTTTTTACTATTTAATGACTTTTTTTCCGTTTAGAAAAATAATTACTATTTTTTTTACTATTTACAATTTTCCTAGTTCCTAGAGATTCAGTAGGTTCATATACGAGTCATAAGAGTGTTTTTGTTGATTGTCCTGATGTTGATTGTAAATGAATCTAAATTTCTTCACACCTTCTTCAGTTTAGGGGGCTGCTACTCAAGTGTCATCATAATGACAAAGAGTTTTCATAAATCACATTTCCTGACATTTAAAACTGATGTGTTTTATTCCTTGCAGGTCCCCAAGGCTGGAGAAAACTTTATTAAACTGTGTAAGAAAGGATATTATGACGGCACAATATTCCACCGCTCTATTAGAAATTTCATGGTAAATATATTTTTCATAAAATTTCATTTTATTCATTATATTGATGTAACTGTAGTTTAGACATTTACATTTCTTGGTCAGGCTTGGCATTTTCCATGACATCGGGGTTCCCATAGATTTCTAGCCATTTGAAGCTATAGAATTACCGTCAATTTTTTTCTCTGAAAATGTGCCACATTTATATGTTATTTTCAGATTCAAGGAGGAGACCCTACAGGGACTGGTACAGGTAATCATTTTTACATTTGTTCTGAAGCATTTATCATTTTGATCACTCATGTATAACTGTTGCAACTCGGACTGTGACGGTGATAATTATTTGCACAATGTATACAGATACAATTCACAATGTACAAATTACACCTTTAATGTCATTTAGACTTTAAAATTGCATTAAAATCGAAACAATATCTAGCCCCTGAACATGAAAACTAATAGAACTTTGGTATCCAAGTCGAGTTTAATTATGTTTCCCCACAAAGATAAATGTTTCATCATATATCCCATTCTGTGTTTTGAGAGGGCTTTGGGACACGAGCAGGACAGAGCCCATCGTGTGTCTCATATCTTCATATTTTCTCCCAATATTCCAAAGTAATTGACACTTTGTAAATGGGTAGAAAAGCTAATTATATCTTGAGCAAGACATTTATATTGAAAGGGAAAGTGAAACTGAATTACCGGTGCACATAAAATGCGCTATACAACGGAGCCCTGCACGTGACAAATGGAAAAATAAATAATAATTTGTTCCCACAACTTTTTCAATTTGTTCCTTTGACTTATTCATTTGTGGCCATGTTTAATTCATTTGTTCCCTTGTAAAATTAAAACTAAGGAATAGTTTTGACACACACCTTCCAGGTGCGCCCTGTACACATCATCAGTGATTTAACCTGGGGTCATTGGGTATTTCGGGTCTTTCAAATGAATTAGTACAAATGATTAGTACAAATGGCCATGATTTAACTAAAATTAGTAAATTAGTAAATCATTTGTGGGATTACATTTTTAATTTGTGGCCACAATATCTTTCATTTTTCCCCTGCATGTCATGTCCAGGGCTCCATACAAATAAACTTGACATGCCTTACTTGTCAAGTTTATTTGTTTGCCTTACTGTCTAACAAGCACAAACTGTGATCATATTGAATGTGATGAGAGATAAAGACTGAAACCCATTAGGTAAGAATTTTTTATATAAAATAACTCCTGCTTACAGTGTGACCGGTACACTTACCTTTAAGCATTTAGCAGATGGTTTCATCCAAAGCAACTTACAAATGAGGACACTAGAAGCAATCAAACCAAAAAAGAGCAACAATATGCAAGTGCTGTGACAAGACCCAGTTAGTGTAATGCAGTACACGTAGCAATTATTATTATTTTTAGGGTTGGAGCTAAACTCTGCAGGACACCGGCCCTCCAGGACCGAGTTTGGACAGCCCTGTGTTAGAGGGTCAAGACAAGTTATTATTATTTTTTAATAAATAAAAAGAAAACAAGTAGAGAGAATAGAAATGGAATAGAGAGTGCTAGTGTTAGAGGGTCTAGTATTTATTAATCTTTTTTAATGTTAGTTACTGAAAATACAGTCGTTTATTGTTAGGTCATGTTAATTCACAGTGCATTAACTAATGTTAACAAGCACAAATTTTGATTTTAATGATGCATTAGTAAATGTTGAAATTAACATGAACTAAGATTAATAAATGCTGTAGAAGTATTATTCATTCTTACTTCATTAGTTAAAGTAGTTAACTAATGTTAAAGGGTTAGTTCACCCAAAAATGAAAATTCTGTCATTAATTACTCACCCTCATTTCGTTTCAAAACTAATGTTAACTAATGAACCTTATTGTAAAGTGTTACCAGTTTTTTTAATAATTAAAAAGAAACCAAGTAGATAGAATAGAAATAGCATAGAGAGTGCTAGAGTTAGAGGGTCAAGTGTAGATGGAAGAGATAATAACAGTAATGTCTAATTTGTCTACAAATCACTTGTTGCGTAGACTGATATTTACTGAAAGAAAAAAAAGTTAGGCTAACAATGCTTTCTCTAACAGTTTAAGTGACCCACCTGCAAAACAGAACACAAAGCCATGTACTGCTTAATTAAAATTAACCTCTCTCGTGATTCGGCATGAATCCAAATGTTTCCATGGTTGCGATGTGTTTTCAGACTTTGTTTGGAAAAGTGTGAGCAATAGTGATATCTAACATGGTCTTTTTCCAGGAAAGTGCAAGTAGAGCCTTGTTTTCAATCACATGAAATTAAATATGGCATCTACCCTCACCAAGGTGCTCACAACTGTATAAGTCAGTTGGATGGCTCGTGCACATTTTTGTGATTCTCCTTAAAATTACTAAAGGTTTTTCGAGTGGAAGCAATTACAGGAAGTTTAGTCTTTCATCAAAAAATTTGCTCTTGCAAATTCTTTTTCATATTCAGTTGGTCTGATGAGCATTTTATTACTTTTTCAAACTTTCCTGAGCTGTCTAGACAATATGACCTGAGCTTTCGTCAGAACATCAATCTGAATGGCTTTTTTGATGCACATTTGCGAGGGATGTTTTCCTGTGGTCATGAGTGTTAAAAGGTGGAGGTCTAACTGAGAAACAGAAAGGGTAAGGAGTTAGTGCACTCTATCCCCATATATTTAAAATTCAATTTCATAAAAAATGCACCAGTTTCACCTGAGACCCTTGCGTAAAAAGAAGGATTGAGAGCAAGAGGAGAAGAGGGAAATAGACCGACAGATTTTTCATGAACATGTTCATGATCAACAGTGTTGAGTATTAGACTTGGAGGTCTTGATCTTGCAGTCATTCTCTTGCATATATTATCAAACACATTGAGACGAGGTTTGCATTTGACCTAAAATAGATGCAAATAAGAGGGAGAGACCTTGCATCAAATGTGTGCTTTTAGTCACTTGAGTGGGACAGAGTGTAAATGACTGTTCACGGATGTTAGGGAAGAGTTTGCAGTGTCCTCAATCCTCTGTGATGCATTTGCATATGCTTGTGATTATCTGTCAGAATGGCAACAATTATAGAAACCTATTCTCTTGATTATAATTACAATAGTGTAATTAAAGGCACATGCCCTTTTTTCTTTGGAGGAATAATTTACACAAAAAAAGAAAATCATTATTTTGTCATTATTTACTCACCCTTGTGTCATTTCATATATCTATGACTTACTTTCTTCTGTAGAACACAAAAGGAGAATGTATGAAGAATATCCTGGCACCTCTTTTTAATTTAATGAAAGTGAATATGACTCATATATGATAGCAATCGTGTGATGAACAGAATTTCAAGTTATTCACTGAAAACTCATCCTAGTGATTTGGGAATTATTATTATTATTATTTTTCCCCAGTTGGATCTTCTCAATGAATCTGTTAATTCAGAAAACTAAAACCATAAAAAAAATGAATTACTTGAAATAAAATGAACTTTAACTGAAATTAAATTAAATATAAAAACAACTTAAACTTATTTGTTTAGTTTAAGTTGAAGTACTAAAATAACTAAAACGAAATAAACTAAAACTTAATCAAACTATATAGAGATATTGTTAAAAAAACTAATAAAAATGATAAAACCACCCAACAAAATTACTAAAACTTGCAAATTAAAATAACAAAAAAGATAAAAAAATCAAATCAAATTCAAAATAATAAAAAAATATAATAGTTATTTTATTTATACTAAAACAACACTGAATCTAGTTAATCAGACTGGTTTGATTCTTGAGTTTAACTGACTGATTCAGTCTACAATGAATAACGACTTAAATTTCGATCTGTTCTTCATACGAATGTTTCATATGACTTGCACAAAACCTTTGTAATTGCATCGAGGAACAAGCAGTGTTATATTGAAAATTTTGGTTCAGAAAGAGTCATACAGGATTGAAACCGTGAGGGTGAGTAAAAATTTTCAGACATTTTTGTGTGAACTATTCCTTTAATATGAACCATTAAAAGATATGTACTGATAAATGTTATACCAACCATAATAACGTGGCTTATTTATATTATTTTGAAGGCTTTCATGTGTTCAGCTGTCCTGTTTTCCTCCATTTAGTTGAAAAATCGATAATAGTAACCAAATTATCAAAATGTGTTTTGGATGCTGCAAAGTCATGAGTGTGACAAATCACACAATGTTGCTTTGAACAGATGCAGCGTTCTGTAATAATGGTGCGCTGTTAAGACTGTGAATGAATATGCAGTGATTATGATTCTCTATTCTTCAACAAAATTAAATGAAGGCTTCTTACACAGCGGTTTGCTGTCAGTTCTGCAGAAGACATCACAACTCACACTGACATGCACAGACATCTTTAGATATACCTGTTTGTGAATGAGTGTGTGGATATAAAGATCTGTATACATAAAGGAAAAAAGGAAAAGATCATAAAAATCTATGACAAAGAATATATTAAATAGTATATAATTTTAAAGCATACATTTCAAACCTGAAATAGGCTCGCTAGTTTTGTGGTAATCATTGGCTGTGATGGCTTATTTGCAAAGTGTCCAGTTGTTGTTGCTTTGTTAAAATTACAGCAATCATATGATTGGATTTTTACATTAATTACCGGTTAATCAGATTAATCACAATTAATTGTATATTTCCATCTGCAATAATTTTTCATTAGTCACTGCAGACTCAAAACATGAATGTGGTACTTCAAGCTTGAATAGATTGCCTTTGCATGAAATGTATTTTTTTATGTATGGGTCAAAGGACCTGATTTATTGTTTATTGCATTTTTTTTTTTTAAGTAATTAAGTCATAATATTAAAAGTAAAATATATGGTATCATTATTACTATTCCCCTCTGGCTCCAAATAATTCTAAATTTGCCATTACATCACTTGCTCACCAAAGGATCCTCTGCAGTGAATGGGTGCCGTCCAAATGAGAGTCTAAACAGCTGATAAAAACATCACAATAATCCACAAGTAATCCACACCACTCCAGTCCATCAATTAACATCTTGTGAAGTGAAAAGCTGTGTTTGAAAGAAACAAATCCATCATTAGGACATTTTAACTTTAAACCATTTCTTCCAGCTAAATCAGGAGCATCAGGAGATATATATGCACAGATCAAACCGTTCTAAACAAATATGTTGGTGGATTGAGAAGACAACAGGGTTATGGACTATTTTAGCCAGAAGCAATGTTAAAATGGCTTAATGATGGATTTGTTTCCTACTTGTGGATTATTGTGATGATTTTATTAGCATGTAATGCTAAATTTCTCCAAATCTGTTCCGATGAACAAACAATCTCAGCTACATCTTGGATGTCCTGAGGGTGAGCAGATTTTCAGCAAATTTTCATTTTTGGCTGAACTATTCCTTTAATGGACATCTATTAGGCAACATCTATAATGAACTTGGCCCATAGACTATTGTTGTCTAAATTTTCTGTGCTAATCCACAGCAGACCACAGATGCTTGGATTTAACCATCTAACTCTAGATTTTAATATTTCTGTAATGTGGTCTCTTAAGTGCTCAAAATTATTAAATGAATCGCTTTTTCTTGCCATTGTTGTTTTTAATGTTGGCATCCTTGTTATTCTGTCTGGTTGATTTTCATCCTCTTTTTTTTTTTTTGCTCATCCTTTTTAATCAAGTCAGTGGCATGGGGTAGAAATGTCAGTAAGGTCATAAATTATGCAGAAATGTCACCTGGGGAATGTTTATGAGGGTGCGCAAGTTTTCAAAGGCAGATTGGTGCACCATAAAGCCATCGCTCCACAATGACACCAGCTGCTGGACGTTAAACTCCTTCCTGTCTTGCTACAGCTAGAATCATGTGCCACTGCTCATTGAGAAGTATAAAAGATTTTCAAACTCGCATGACTGTGAGAATTCAGTAGGGGCAGGTGTTTCAGAACACAGAGTCATGGAAAAATGTTCATGTCAGTCTCTGCACGCGCACACGCACACACACACACACAATCGCTCGCTCGCTGAGAGAGCTGCATCCAGCAGAGCTTTTGATTGAGCGTGATGAAGCATTAATTAGTGTACCTGATTTGGAGGCCTTTGGCATGAGGTGTTTGTTAATGGTGGCAGAAGACGAAGCATGGTGCCTGTGCCTGGGGCACTGGTTTAGTGATTTTATAAATGATTTGAAGTGATTCAAAAAGACAATCTGGGTCAAGTTCAGTTGAACTGCTTTAATATTTAAGTGTAAAATCTGTGGGAAGAATTAAATAGCCAGACTACTGCATTACATACTAATGTTCAAAAGATGTCTGTAAGATTTTTTTAATGTTTTTGAAACAAGACTCATGCTCACCAAGGCTGCATTTATTTGAACAACAATACAGTGAAAACAGTAATATTATAAAATATTACTACATTTTAAAATAAGTATTTTCTATTTTTATTATATTTTAAAGTGCAATTTATTCCTGTGATGCAAAGCTGAATTTCTCTTCAGCATCATTACTCCAGTCTTCAGAGTCACATGATCTTTCAGAAATCTTTTGAAACATTGTAAATGTCTTTACTGTCACTTTTTAATTTTCAAAAAAAAAAAGAAAGAAAGCAGTCTTACTGACCCCATAGTTTATGTTGTCTGTGAGATTTTTGGATTGCCACAGTTTAGTAATTATTTTTTTCTTTTTTTTTTTTTGTAGCATATTGCTTATTCTTAGTGTTTGAGGTTTGCACAAACAATTAAACCTACTGAACTTCAGTACGTAAATTGTCCCACCATCATTTGTGCTACGGACATGAATTTATCCTCAAATCGTGTGGCTTTATCAAGAAGTGTGTTTCTTTTTAAGTGTTCAGAGTTACGATAAAATGAGCGAAAAAATCCCAAAGACATTGAATAAGGGACTTGAGCTATATAAGGGGACCAGAATATGTTTTGCAATCCTGTTTGGTGCCGCTAGTGTAAACCGATGTGTTTCTGTTTGTGTAAATGTTATGTTTTCGTGTTGTGCTGGATCACTGCTTTTGCTCTTCCACTGTAATTATACCAGACTACAGATGTGATGCCGCATACAGCAGGGTTGTTATTGGCGTGTCATGATGTGTTACTCTTAATCTCATACACATGATCCCCATTGTGTTTAATATCCATGTTTTCCCCCCTCCTGGCATTCCTCTCTCTGTTGTGTGTATTAGGAGGAGAGTCTTACTGGGGGAAGCCATTCAAGGACGAGTTCAGGCCCAATCTGTCTCACACGGGTCGTGGTATTCTGAGCATGGCTAACTCAGGACCCAACACAAATAAATCCCAGTTGTGAGTAAATGTTTCATCTGCTCATTACAGTGACTGGATTAATATCAAACGCTCTGTTTAGAGGTTGTTTTGAACCTCTGAAGTATTAAACTTCTGCAGACTCCGTTCAAACTTTGTATCACTTTAACCTGATGTGTGCTTAGGGTTTTTATAAACCTCTTTAACAGAAATGTAAGATTCAGTTTTAAATATTGACCTTTGACACTGCTAGAATTTTCTGCATTCTACATCTAACCAACACCTATGATGTCATTCTGATATTTGCATACTGAATTCTGGTTGGTCTTGTACTTCTTTAACCCTCTGTAACCAGCAGTATCAAATGGGAGGAATCAAAGCCTAAATTGACCTGAAAATTCAACACTATTTTTGTTGCCTTTGTAAGCACTGATGTTTAGCTCATGAAATGCAAATATAGTTTAAGTATGAAATTGCCCTTACGAAAACTTTTCTTTTCTGTTTACTTTCAGCTTTATAACATTTCGCTCATGCACATACCTGGACAGGAAACACAGTGTGTTTGGAAGGTAATTTTATTTTTGGATTTAATTGTCTTCAGTAATGGGACATTCACAGTCTTAACAGCTTAATCAGGGCAGAACTAAATAAAAAAAATGAATAAATAAAAAAAAATCAAGTTTTATGACCGCTCTTTTAAAAATAAATCGATTTCAGAGGGTTTTTAAGTATTTTTGGTTTGCCCAATTAGTTGAATAAATAATTGAAATTGCGATTATAGCTGTGACGTTTTTTCAATGTTTTAGTCTGACATGCATTTTCCTGTACAAAATAACGGAAAATAACTGACAGTGATATCAATCATGAATCTCTACACTACCGTTCAAAAAAATAATAATTTTCTTTAAGATTTTTTCAATGCTTTAGAAAGTCTTCTATGCTCACCAAAGTTGCATTTATCTGATCAAAAATAAAAAGAGTAATATTGTGAAATATTATTACAATTTAAAAATTGTTTTAAATTTAAATAAATTAAAAAAAAATAATTTATTCCTGTGACGGTAAAGCTGAATTTTCAGCAGCCATTACTCCAGTCTTCTGTCACATGATCCTTTAGAAATAACTTTAATATGCTAATTTAGTGCTCAAGAAATAATAATGTATTATCATCATCAGTGTTGTAAACAGTTGTGCTGCTTAGTATATTTGTGAAAACTGTTTTTGTTTTTTTTTAGATTTTTTGATAATTATAAAGTTCAAAAGAATAGCATTTATTTGAAATATAAATCTTTTTAATATAAATGTGTTTATTGTCACTTTTGATCATTTTAATGGGTCCTTGCTGAATAAAAGTGTTAATTTCTTTAAAAATAAAAAAATCTTACCACAAACATTTGAATGGTAGCATATGTTTATCTTAAAATGCATGCTTGTGTATTTATGTAAAGATTGTGTTCATTACGGTGATTCCAGTGTAGGTTAAATGGTGAATTTCTCATTTCTCTGTGTGAAGCCCTTCCTGGGGAAGAGCATGTCTTCTGTTGAATCTGAACATTCCAGCACACACACACACACACTTGCACTCTGAGGGAAAGTCTTGCCCATTTGGCATTGAGTTGAAATCCTTGGACTCTAGCTGTGGAATTCAGAGGCTTGTCAGCATAAGCCTGAACCAGATTCTTGTGCACACTCACATGCACCCTCAGTCTGTGTGTACTTACTGAGCATGTGTAGTGAGAACGTACACACACCCACAGCCTATGGGGCACCTAGAAACCTGAGGCTCCTGTTTAATAGGAACAGCTGTACAAAGAGAGAAAGTTACACAGCATGTGTGCATATAGATCCAACACAACAAACAAGACAAATGAAGCATCATTTACTGATCATTTACATGTTGTAGATTTGTTTGCTGTTAAGAAAAGTTAATTACTAAAATTATTACTAAAAAAATATTTTAGAAGCACAATTTTCCAAATCTTCTGAAGCCATAGTTGGAATATTTGCAAGATTAGCAGTGACTTAAAAGCCAAATACTATATATAGCATTTATTAATTTGAATTAGATTTTCAGTTTTTGTAATTTTATGTGCTTGTCATTTTGTTTAAATATTTTTTTATTTAGCTTTCATTTATTATTATTATTTCAGCTTTATTTTGATTCATTTTAGTATTTCAACTTAAGTTTATTTATTTGAGTTACATTGCCAAAGCAACATCTCTTACTTTCATGCAAGTTTAGGATTTTCATGTAATATTTTATTTTATTTATTTGTTTTTTTATTTTACTTACTGAAAATGATTTCAATAGTAATAATAGTTTTAATTAACAATAACAAACCTTTTAAAAGCTGTTGTATGATTTCAGAAGACTTGAAATATAGCATGTATTTGACATGTATTTTAATTGTATGTACTGCTTTGGTCATTTTTTGCTCTTCTTGTAGCATAACAGCTCAAGATGAGGATAAATAAATTGCAGAATTTTCATTTTTGGATGTGTTGTTCCTTTAAGAAAAGTTGAAGATTGTTGGCTACAGTGAGAGAGTTTGATTCGGTCTCATTAGAGATGTTATCACCACTTGGCCCTGAATAATACCTCATTTACTCTTTGCAGCAGGATTTTAATAGGATTCTGTCCCTCTCTTGCTCTCTTTTAGAGTGGTTGGTGGTTTAGAGACCCTCACAGCGATGGAGAATGTTGAAAGTGATCCGAAGACAGACAAACCCAAGGTGCTGAAGCCACTTATTTCCCTTGTGTAGCATCAGAAATGTACGATTCGGTTGCACAAGCATGTGTTAGCAGTGCAGGGCTGTGCGTGCTTTGTTGACTCACGGTACCTCCTGTTTGTTTATATTTTTCCACCTGCTGTCAAATCCCACAATGCCAAAAGAGAAAATAGTCCAATTTAAAACAGCAGAATTTCAACCATTTTTGTCGTCGTCTTGTAAAATATTATAACTTGGGGCAGTAGAATTTTTGACATTTTGCTTCAGTGCTTTTTGTTTTTCCTTTTCAAGATTTACATTTCTGAAATGGTAACAGCATGCTAATAGGTGAAGAGTGTTTTCTCTTTACATTATCAGTCTGAGATAAAGCTGCTGAGCACTACAGTATTTGTGGACCCGTATGAGGAAGCCGATGCACAGGTCAGCATTTGTATGCATGTACATAGTCAATATCATATTTGTTGCGTTTTCATGCCATGCCATTGATGTGACACTGTGTGTGTGTGTTTAGATTGCAGCCGAGCGAGAGAAGGAAGCACAGAAACAGGAGGAAGAGAGAGCGCAAACTTCTGCTTCAGTCAACAAGGCAAAAACAGAGGACAAGCCTAAAACCTTCAGACCAGGAGTGGGCAAATACATCAACACAGCTGCCACGTGAGTTCATACACACACACACACACATCCGTGATGATGCCCAGCAGTTGAATATGAAAACTGTGTAATATTACAAGACTTGATGGATCTTTTTATATTACAAGATATTGCATTGATTTATTTCAGTTGAATATCCACAAATACTTCTCTTGCAACAGTGAGGAGGTTATTTGATCATTACTGAGGTAACAAATATGAGTTACATTACCAGAAGCTTTCCTGCTAGCACAGAAATGATTCATATTGAATACATAAAGTCTGTTGACTTTCAAAGTCTGAATTTTACTCTGATAATCCTCATCTTTATCACAAAAAACTATTCATGAAAAGCAATGTTTTGTTTGGTTTCTAAAAATAAATGTTATTTGTTGTTATTTATCAAAAGGTTATAGGATTACAGCATTTTCACACTGAATCTACAGCATTATGGCAACAAAAAAAGGATTTAACCAGAATTGATTTATAGTCTAATATGAAGAACTTTGTTATTCTGTCTTTGTAATAATAGATAGATAGATAGATAGATAGATACTACATTACTACGGTATTTTGGCCAGTGTTTACCATGGTTAATATTTTTGTAATGGTACAGATATATGGATCTCATAATGGCAGGATAATTCTTATATAAAGCTGCTCTGATGGTAAATGAGTGTGTTTGTGGGTGTCACTAGTGAGGGGTTTGTCCCACGCCACAGCAGGACTCAGGATATCAGTAAAGTTTACTGAGAACAGCAGGAGATCATTCTAATTATCCCTCACAACCCCACTGCTTCTCTCGCGCGCACACACACACACACATCATTGTTACCTGATGGGAACAGCGCCATTTTTCATATGCACATGCTGCCTCCAAGTATTATGAAAAAATATGCTTTATTTCATTTTGACTTTTTGCTAATCACTTACACAAACACAAGCATGGGGTTCAGATAATTAAATGAGCTCAAAATAACTCAAAGAACTGGCAATTAAGATTCTATTAGAGGAATTTAGAAAATGAGAAAGAAAAGATAAATGATTTTTTTGTTGTTGTTTCAGAATGTTTTAAAAAATGCAAATACATGCAAATGAGATCAATCTGCTATGTATTTAGTTTTTTACTATTTGTATACTTTTTGTATTTTAGGTACAGTGGGTACGGAAAGTATTCAGACCCCCTTAAATTTTTCACTCTGTTATATTGCAGCCATTTTCTTGTATTGTATTTTTTTTTACTTTTGTTTTATTTATTTTTTATACTTTTTTAAAATTATGGTATGACATTCATTTTTATTGTAGGTAAACACTGATTTAAAGATAACATAAAAGACTAATTACTACTGAAAGTGTAGGTTTTTATTTTCACCCGTTCTATGAACCTTAGATTTAAACAGGCTACTGTACCTTTAAGAGCTCTGTATTTAAAGGACTTCCATTGTCATTGGCTAAACTCTTTGCATGTGAAATGATGAGTAATAGCATTTACATTCAAGTTCCAGATTTGCTGCTGTTTCATTCAATAACAGCTTTTTTTTTGCAAAACCTGCATTTTGTGGCAGATTCACAAAACATTGTGCTCTGAAACGTGCCAGACAAAGTGCTGAGGCTGGACTCACATAATCACTACTGAATCAATTACACAAACCTAATTAACTTTAATATCTTATTCACTCTTCTTCATCAGGAAACATTCCCACCCAGATGGTGAAAAACCCTCCACCAGTGAAGCTCCTGCCAAGAAACCCAAAGGCAGAACAGGTTTTGGAGACTTCAGTTCCTGGTAGAAGCACGGCACTGTCCCTCCTCAAGGCTGATTGTGGGTAAAGTGAGATATTGGACTAATCTTACTCTGGGCAGACCTCTTGGTTTTTCCCCTTTATGGTTTCTATTTTGAAAGTCGTTGTATTTTTAGATAATAATGTGGCAGCAATTTAGTTCATATGTAGTCAAGGCTTCCTTGCTATTGAGCCCTGTAAATCATTAGTTATTTTTTGCATATTAAATGACTTCATCTATGCGTTAATAAATGCATTTTGCTAAAAGTTTGGCTTGTTCATGCTTGAATGTTTTCATTTTTGTTTGTATGGTATGGAAGCCCATTTCTGCCACAGAATAATAATTTTAAAAAAAAAGGTAATTCAGACTTTTTCCTCATAGTTTAGACTTAGTTTCTCGCAATTCTGACTTTTTTGTTTGTGCCACAGAAGAAAAAAAAAAATGTAATTGCGAGTTTATATTTCACAGTTGAGTCAGTCTTTTCCTCTTCTTCATTTAGTGTTTTGTCATTGTGTGCAGGTATTGTGGCATTGCGCTTGTAGCTATAGTATCAGGAGTTCTCCAATGGGACGTACCATTCTGATTCATCCCACAAGTTCCAGAATGGTGCATGGAAAGTCTTTGTAGTTCACACAATAGAGCATTTCTCCTCTTGTGGATGTTGTGGCTGTTTTGGATATCTCTTTTTCTGGAGGGTCGTTTTCCTGTGCTTGCTTGCTTTGCTCTTGACTGTTCTTGCTGAGTGTG
>NW_015554072.1:393202-399506 GCF_001515605.1 Sinocyclocheilus anshuiensis
TGTCAATTACTCAAGTTTACATAAAAATGAAATTAATAAAGATACCATTGAGAAATACTGCAAAAATGAATAAATAATTGTCCAGATTTATTAAATTCATGTGAATTTGTGTGGGGAAAAAGTGCTTAATTTGTCATAAAGATGTTATGATTCAAAAAATAGGTTTCTTTTTATGCAAAATATAATCTTTTACTTATCTTATTAATTTTGGATTAAAAAAAAATTACCCATATACTAATTCAAAAGTTTAGGGTCATTACGTTTTGTTTTGTTCAGCAATGACACAGTTTGATGAAACGTAAAGACTTTTATAATGTTATTAAAAAATTCACATAAATGCTGTTCTTTTGGATTTTCTATTCATCAAAGAATACATGATACATAATTGTAGTTTCCACAAAAATGCTGATTAGCACAACTTGTTTTCAACTGATAATAAGAAATGTTTCTTGAGCAGCAATTCAGCATATTATAATGATTTCTGAAGGATCATGTGACACTGAAGACTGGAGTAATGATGTTGAAAAATCAGATTTCTCATCACAGGAATAAATTAAAATATAATAAAATATAGCAATTTCTTTTTTAATCAAAAGAATGCCATCTTGGTGAGCATAAGTGACAATGCCTCTTTCACTTCCTTCTGTTGGCATAAGGACGAATCTCACAAAACCTGTCAGGAGAAGCTCATAGTTCACCACAAAAATGAAAGAAAGAAAGTAATAAATAATATTTCTCTCTCTACACTGAAGACTGGAGTAATGATGTTGAAAAATCAGATTTCTCATCACAGGAATAAATTAAAATATAATAAAATATAGCAATTTCTTTTTTAATCAAAAGAATGCCATCTTGGTGAGCATAAGTGACAAAAACATTTTCAAAATCTTACAGACCCCAAACGTTTGAACGTTATGACCTGTTATGAGACTGAACCACAGACTAGCGGCTTTGTGCCGTGTCTTTCAGGACGCTGGAGTGCAGATGAGGTTTGTGTGTGAGTGATACTGGCAGGTGTGTGGGCAGGTGATGTGATCATGGCCTGGTAAACAACTTGTGGATCTCAGAGGTGTGCGTTCCTCCGGCCATTACATAACCCTACATCTGTCTTCTGCGTGACCTGCTCTTGTGCGTTTAGCAGTGATCAGGGACACATTTTCTCTCAGTCAGTCTCTGATGGCACAGATGGCGGGTTTACAGCATCTCTGCAGTCATTCAGGCTCGTCTCTTTAGTGTCAGAGTGCAGGAAGAAAGTCGTTGCTAGTGCAACACACAGAATCTGTCACTGTTTACCGAATGCTCCAACTTTCCAACAGATTCATGTTCAAATAATGCGCTGTTCAGACCTCCACAAGTTCCTTATTCTCATTTTCCCTCAAAATATTTGTGTAGGTTTGTACAAAATGAGTCATTTAAAATATTTTTTTACATATTTAACATTAACCCTCTGTGGTATGCTTATGTTCTAACAATAAAATATTTTTCCTATTAGATTTTAAATATATACTGTGTGTACTTTTTAACAATTTTTCTTTTTTATTTGTTGTATACCATACATTTTTCTGAACACATGAAACAAACATCGTGTTTTTATGCATAAAGAAAATTATAGTACTATCGCCAACTGCGCAGGAATATAATTTGTCAATCTCCTATGAGGATTTGCATGATGTTTGATTAAAGTTGACCAGTGAACAAAAACAGCTGTTTAACTTAGAATAGATGTTGCATAAAATTCAAATGAAGAAAATTTTTAATACTGTTTAATATGACATTTTGAGGCTTCAGCATGTGGCTTTTCTGTAAGGGTGACCTCAGTAATATGTTTGTGTAGAGAAAATCAAATATCTTGTGGTCTAAGGAAAAATGTTATTGTTTACTTTAAACCGTATCTTTTTAGTGTTGTCCAATTGGTTGTATTTATATATATATATATAATTTATTTATTAATCTTTTTTTTTTTTTTTTTTCCTTCTGCATAACAAAGTAAAGTTTTGGATTGAATGACAGATCAATATTTGGTGGATAAAGTACGAATATATATGACATAGATATTCTCAGCACCAACAAGATAACATATTCTTACAACATAATTTATTGTTGTTATTGTATAAAGCATTATAATATTATTATAGTGCATGCAATGGTTGAAACTGGTTCTTAAACCAGTTTAAGATTTTAAAACACTTTTTGGAAAATTGCAACTCATGAACTCACCTTTAAATCAGCCTTAGTTTTCAAATCTGTCAGTGAGGCTCACAGCGAGGGATGGCCGAGATTCTTTGCCGTAGAAAGAAACCAATGAAACATTAATGTTAAAAAGCATAAAGATTACATTATCTCAGAGTTCTATAATTGTGCTGCATTCATAAGTGTCTTAATAGTACTCATTTCTATTATCCTGTGTACATTCCTAGAAGCCCCTTTGAAACAGCTTTCAGTAAAGCATTAGCCATCTGTTCCTTACAGAGCATCCAGGAAAAGAGCCATTTCTTTGATATCTGAATGCCAGAGTCTCTTTGGATTATGTTTAAACTGTCAGGATGGACGGCATGTGGCTTGACTTTGGCTTAAAGACAAAAGATTTCACTTATTTAGGGCCTGAGCGGTTTCCTTCAAGTTTTGAAACATACTGTCTACATGAATTGAGATGATAAGTATAGATCACGCTGTATGTTAAGTGTTGTAGGTTGTTACAAAGACATTATAGATTTCAGATGACTTGATATACACTACTGGTCTAAATCAATGGAATAATGGGATAATTAAATGTTTTTAAAAAGTCCCTTATGCTCACCAAAGCTACATTTATTTGATCAAAAATGCAGTGAAATAATAATATTGTGAAATATTATCAAATAAAATAGACAATAGACAACATTGCTGCAGCCTGGAATTGAACTGCTGGTTCGTCTGGTCAGAGAAGAACTGGCGCCCCGACTGAGCCTGGTTTCTCCCAAGGTTTTTTCTCCATTCTGTCACCGATGGAGTTTTGGTTCCTTGCCGCTGTCGCCTCTGGCTTGCTTAGTTGGGGACACTTCATTTCCAGCGATATCGTTGACTTGATTGCAAATGATTGCAAATATACTATTTAAACTGAACTGAGCTGGATGATGACATCACTGAATTCAATGATGAACTGTCTTTAACTGAAAAATTATTGTTTACTATTGTCATTTTGCATTATTGACACACTATTTTCCTAATTAATGCTGTTCAGTTGCTTTGACACAATCTGTATTGTTAAAAGCGCTATATAAATAAAGGTGACTTGACTTGACAACTATTTAAATATATTTTAAAATGCAAAGCTGAATTTTCAGCATCATTACTCCAGTCTTCAGTGTCACTCACATGATCCTTCATAAATCATTCTTATTATGCTGATTTGCTGCTCAGTTATTATCAGTTTTTGCTGCTTAACATTTTTGAGGGAACCATGATACTTTTTTTCAGGATTCTTTGATGAATAGAAAGTTCAAAAGAACAGTGTTTAGTTGACATAAATCTTTTGTAACATTATAAATGTCTTCACTGTCACTTTTGATCAATTTAATGAGTCCTTGCTAGATAAAAGTATTAATTTCCTTTTTTTCTGACACTAAACTTTTGAATAGCAGTCTATCATAGTTTCCACAAAAGTATTAAGTAGGAAAATATTAACATTGTCATTAACATTCTAAATAATTAGAAATATTTCTAATTAAAATAAATTATAATAAATATAATATTAGAATGATTTCTGAAGGATCATGTGACACTGAAGACTGGAGTAATGATGCTGAAAATTCTGCTTTGCATCACAGGAATAAATTACATTTTAAAATATATTTGAAGAATTATTTTAAATTGTAATACCGGTAATATTTTACAATATTACTGTTTTTACTGTATTTCTGGTCTAATAATTCAGTCTTTGTGAGCATGAGAGTTTTATCAAAAACATTTACAAAATCTGAATTATTCCAAACTTTTAACTGTAGTGTACAACACATTACATACTTTTATATTGCTTTTTTGGTCATTTTGGAGTTCAACAGCACCCACTCCATTCATTTTCATTGTATGAAGAAGAGCAGCCCGAACAATCTCCTTTTAAAAGACATAAGGCCATTTAAGTAAATGATGACATCATTTTTATTTTAGTGGTGAGCTAAGCCTTTATGATCCTGCATCATGTTGTGTGGATGGATGGGAGAATGAGAGTTTCTGTGTCAGCATGCTGATGATGTCATCGCAGCATCTGTGCCTTTATTAGATCAGTGCACTGGGATTGAATTTGTTCAACAGCGAGTTGAATCATTATTGCAGTTGCGCTCAACTGTCAATGAAAAATGATCAGCTGTCACTAATGTGTGTGTGTGTCTGTGAGAGAGGACAAGTTCTGGCTGATCTGTTCAGGGAATCAGCTGATATGGGGAATTATTATATGATATGATATAACACTTTATTGTCAGACGAGTCTGAAATTTTTCTTGCATGACAGTATCTGTAGTACTGTATAAATGTAATGTCTTGTAAATTAACAACTGAAGAAACCTAATCAGCTCAAAGAGTGACAGACATGCTTGACTTTCACTGATCTGGACTAGGGTTGTCATGATGCCAGTATTGACATGCCAATACCAGTGAGCTTTGTTCATTTTCAGTCATTTTAATACCACTATAAAAACTGAAATGCTGTTAAACACATTCCATCATTTCAAACCCCACTGATTCAAAATGCTTGTATGAATAAAGTGAAGATAAAATGAAGATGTCTTGTTGTTTGGACTGTGAGCTCCTCCGGGTTGCCACCTCACCAGTGCCCAACCATCAGCACTGCACCCAATTACATGTGTTTGGAAGTGCACACAAGTCTGAAAAAGCTGAAGCTGATGGGATATCTTGTATTTGGACTCAGATTTCTTGGTTGGTAAGATGGTGTCATTATAACACCAATGAGTATGAGAGAGATGTGCAGAGTAAACATTCTTTATTTTATTTATTTTTAATGTAATTACAATTTTATTTAAATAGTATTTTTCATTTAAACATTATTTAATTTCATTTTAATAACAAAGATGTTTTACTTTTTATTTTATTTATTTTTTAGATTTATTTTTACTTTTTTCATTTTGTTTCATCATTTTTATTTAATTATCTTACAATCATTTTATTGAAATTTTATTTTGTTAAAAGTAGTATTTTTATTGACATTTAATTTTTTATTTCATATTTTTGTACTATTTCATTTCATACAGTATTTTAAGTTATTGTAGGGTTTTTTACTTTTTATTTTACAAATTGTTTATTTTTCATTTTGTTTTGTAATTTCAATTTTATTTTATAATTTTATTTTAATATTTCATTTTATTGTAGTATTTTATTTCATTAATATACTTAAAATAGTATTTTTGTTTGCATATTTATTTATATTTTATATATTTAAATATAGTTTATTTTTTTATTTTAATATTATTCATTGTAGTATTTTATTTCATTTAATTTATCTAGCATTTTAATTTATTGTTTTAATTGTATTGTTTTATTTTTCCATTTTGTTTTATATATCTGTCATGCCAGTAAAGCACATCAAATTGAAAATGAAACTAAGTGCCTGTCGTAAAACTTACTGTTTTGTAGGTTTTACAACCAAATGTATTATAACACACATTGAGACACAGCTAGTGTTTTTGACAGGGTGAATATGATTCAGAGGTGGGAGGGGCCGGACTGAGTGACTGATTGTGCTCACGCACACATTATATAAAATAGAGAGGGGTGAGGCAGAATCGGTTCGGCAAGCCTCAGCTGGCATTTTTGGTGTCAGCTGTAAACAAAAAAAAATGCCTGAGGCACAAATGTGTATATATACGGTATATATATATATATATATATATATATATATATTGTGTGTCTCTCTCTGATATAAGTCTCAGTCATTTTAACAATCATAGCATCTCCAAACGAACACTGAAAATGCTATATGAGCTGGTAATACTTTAATACTTAGCTGCTGTAAGCATTTTCTTTCAGCATAAAATATCTTTCTTACTTGACAGACATGACTGAAATTGGTGTCCTGAGAAATCACACCTGTCCGTGTGACTGACTGCGCTCTGCATGTGTTAGCTGATCTCAAAACTTGGAGGCTTGAGTTTTGGGTGAGACTGTCTGTCTGCTGAACATTGCTAGATGGAGGGAGTGTTTTGGGAAAACTTTGGAAACAGTCATTATTTTTATTAGCACTGAAATTTATGATAGTAATTTCATTACAAATGTCCCTTTTACTGTGTGTGATTCTTCAGTGAATGCGTTTCAT
>NW_015554072.1:399594-402191 GCF_001515605.1 Sinocyclocheilus anshuiensis
AGGTGACAATGGCGGGAGCAGCTGCTGACAGTTGGGAACTTTCCAGGCCCGTCTGGCCACCTCACCAGTGCCCAACCATCAGCACTGCACCCAATTACATGTGTTTGGAAGTGCACACAAGTCTGAAAAAGCTGAAGCTGATGGGATATCTTGTATTTGGACTCAGATTTCTTGGTTGGTAAGATGGTGTCATTATAACACCAATGAGTATGAGAGAGATGTGCAGAGTAAACATTCTTTATTTTATTTATTTTTAATGTAATTACAATTTTATTTAAATAGTATTTTTCATTTAAACATTATTTAATTTCATTTTAATAACAAAGATGTTTTACTTTTTATTTTATTTATTTTTTAGATTTATTTTTACTTTTTTCATTTTGTTTCATCATTTTTATTTAATTATCTTACAATCATTTTATTGAAATTTTATTTTGTTAAAAGTAGTATTTTTATTGACATTTAATTTTTTATTTCATATTTTTGTACTATTTCATTTCATACAGTATTTTAAGTTATTGTAGGGTTTTTTACTTTTTATTTTACAAATTGTTTATTTTTCATTTTGTTTTGTAATTTCAATTTTATTTTATAATTTTATTTTAATATTTCATTTTATTGTAGTATTTTATTTCATTAATATACTTAAAATAGTATTTTTGTTTGCATATTTATTTATATTTTATATATTTAAATATAGTTTATTTTTTTATTTTAATATTATTCATTGTAGTATTTTATTTCATTTAATTTATCTAGCATTTTAATTTATTGTTTTAATTGTATTGTTTTATTTTTCCATTTTGTTTTATATATCTGTCATGCCAGTAAAGCACATCAAATTGAAAATGAAACTAAGTGCCTGTCGTAAAACTTACTGTTTTGTAGGTTTTACAACCAAATGTATTATAACACACATTGAGACACAGCTAGTGTTTTTGACAGGGTGAATATGATTCAGAGGTGGGAGGGGCCGGACTGAGTGACTGATTGTGCTCACGCACACATTATATAAAATAGAGAGGGGTGAGGCAGAATCGGTTCGGCAAGCCTCAGCTGGCATTTTTGGTGTCAGCTGTAAACAAAAAAAAATGCCTGAGGCACAAATGTGTATATATACGGTATATATATATATATATATATATATATATTGTGTGTCTCTCTCTGATATAAGTCTCAGTCATTTTAACAATCATAGCATCTCCAAACGAACACTGAAAATGCTATATGAGCTGGTAATACTTTAATACTTAGCTGCTGTAAGCATTTTCTTTCAGCATAAAATATCTTTCTTACTTGACAGACATGACTGAAATTGGTGTCCTGAGAAATCACACCTGTCCGTGTGACTGACTGCGCTCTGCATGTGTTAGCTGATCTCAAAACTTGGAGGCTTGAGTTTTGGGTGAGACTGTCTGTCTGCTGAACATTGCTAGATGGAGGGAGTGTTTTGGGAAAACTTTGGAAACAGTCATTATTTTTATTAGCACTGAAATTTATGATAGTAATTTCATTACAAATGTCCCTTTTACTGTGTGTGAATGCGTTTCATTTTTTTTTTTTTTTTATTGGTTGTCAAATATTATTTTATTTTTATATTATTATTATATTATGAATCATTAGTCCACTTTTCACAATCAAATACCAAAGATATGTCCCATTTTAAGCTAAGTGGATTTTAAATGCTATTTCTAAAACAACATTGTATCTTTAAAAATTGAGTTGCGTGCTTGTGCATAAATCACCATTCGCGTTGGCAGAAATTATGCATTTATTATAACTGTTGTTTTGTAGTCTGTAAGATTTTTTAATGTTTTTGAACGAAGTCTTATTCTGACCAAGGCTGCATTTATTTGTGAAAAATTATTAGAATTTAAAATAACTGTTTTGTTTTTTAATATATTGGTGCTGTCACTATCTGTCTGCCTGCTTTCCAGCCTGTTTACGTGTCTCTCCCTCCATATAAATCAGACACCTAAGTGCATCACTGCCAGTACACCGCTTTCGCTTTGTACAGAGATCCAGGAGAGGATCTGGGGTCAATACATTTAATGCACTTGAGTTTTGTGTATTACCAGCAAAGGTGGGTTTGTCCTGCGTCATTCCTTTGGTTTTAGGAATCTCAAAAAATCTATCCAGAGATGAAAATATAGAATAATGGAAGCAGATATGTTGTCTAAAATAGTCTTGTAGTAATAAACTGTTAGCAAGAAATTTCTCATTTCCAGAATTCTTTTTTCGCATAAAACTTTTGATGTTAACATGAAATGACAACAACATCTTAGTGGTCCTGATGTTCATAAACATCACTAAGGCAACCAGAACTAAGAATGCCTTCTAGTGACTAATCACTACAGCGATTACTAACATGCAGTGACATGATCAGGGCTTAAGATAACTTAACCATAAAAAAATAATGTGCACAAATATTGGGTAAAATGTAAATTTTAGTTATTAACTAGCATTTCAACAACAGTGTTGGGGAAAGTTACTTTTAAAAGTAATGCATTGCAATATTGCGTTACTCCATAAAAAAAGTAACTAATTACGTTGCTTAGTTACTTTTTATGGAAAGTAATGCGTTACGTTACTTTTGC
>NW_015554072.1:406993-414707 GCF_001515605.1 Sinocyclocheilus anshuiensis
ACTATACCCAAAACAGCAAACTGCAACATCTGAAACAATGTGGAAAGCAGCCTGAGTCTTTTTTTATGTTTTTTTTTTTTAAACAAACTGCAACCTTTTTGAATGAAGGAAAGACGCCTGATCTTCTCAGGTATTTTCAGTTTCAGATAAGTAGTTATTTGAAAAAGCAATTCTAAATTAAAAAGTAATGCGTTAATTTATTACTTGAAAAAAGTAATCTGATTACATAACTCGCGTTACTTATAATGCGTTACCCCCAACACTGTTCAACAAAAACCTTTATTTTGTGGAAAACATTAACCACTGTAGTACGAAAGAAGAGGGCTACAGCTGTCAAAAATAAGTAGGAAGTGTAGCTCTTGCTTTGAATGACTTCAGCACATCTGCGGCCGCAGGACATCACTAGTTTCTCACACTGTTCTGGTGTGATCTTGTTACTGGTTTAGTTTATCATATATACATATTTTGTAGTTTATTTTATAGGGAGAGTGTACAAGTGCGCCAAAATCCTTCTCTGATGAGAACCAGAAAATGCTTTTCATCGCATTATAATCAGATATTTTTCCACCTGTTGTCACTAATGGCCAACAAACTCTCTGTTTAGTCTGTTTTTAGGAAGGCTACAACTCTAGTGGTCAACATATTGTTTCAGAAATGCAAACAGTTAAATATTGAAATGTAATCTTCATTTGGTTGGTTTTATGTTGTAAAAGTTAACTTCAAATTATTCAAATTACAAAGGAAATTATTAAATTAGTTTTTTAATTATTATTTATTTCACATGGGTTTGAATCAGATTTGGTCAGATGGTCATTTTACACCCAGATGGTGCATCTTACCCACTGACTCGACTCGGGTCAACTTACCCCTAACCCAGGGCAAACTGAACCATGGGAACACTTTTATTATAAGAAGCCATATTTTTAGAACCCTTTGTCATAGATACAGTCTGGTCATTTAAAATGATAGGAATAGCCTACTTTCATTAGGATAGGAGAGATACTTTCATTGTACTTCTGCATCATTTTAACTTATCTTGAGGACCAAATAAGTAAAAAATATCCAATCTTACCCCACTCTCCCCTATAGCCAACAAACTCTCTGTTTAGTCTGTTTTTAGGAAGGCTACAACTTTAGTGGTCAACATATTGTTTCAGAAATGCAAACATTTAAATATTGAAATTTAATCTTCATTTGGTTGGTTTTATGTTGTTAAAGTTAACTTCATGAAAAGAAATGACTTTGTAAAAGGAAATTATTAAATTAATTTTTTAATTATTATTTATTTCACATGGGTTTGAATCAGATTTGGTCAGATGGTCATTTTACACCCAGATGGTGCATCTTACCCACTGACTCGACTCGGGTCAACTTACCCCTAACCCAGGGCAAACTGAACCTTGGGAACACTTTTATTATAAGAAGCCATATTTTTAGAACCCTTTGTCATAGATACAGTCTGGTCATTTAAAATGATAGGAATAGCCTACTTTCATTAGGATAGGAGAGATACTTTCATTGTACTTCTGCATCATTTTAACTTATCTTGAGGACCAAATAAGTAAAAAATATCCAATCTTACCCCACTCTCCCCTATAAGTATTAGACATTTAATTTAATATTTTACAGCATAAAACTATATTATATAAATAAGTAAAAAATATCCAATCTTACCCCACTCTCCCCTATAAGTATTAGACATTTAATTTAATATTTTACAGCATAAATCTATATTATATACTAATAAACAACTAATTTAGAACATTTATATTATTTTTTTAACCATTTATAGGCCTACTATTAATATGGTTTTAATGAAATATGATGTGTTATAGATTACTAGTATCAATTATAAGTGATTATAATGGGAAATATACTTAATTACAAGAATTAAAGTGTGACAAACTGCTAAATATTCTATATGATGATTTACCTGCTGGAGCTTTGAATTCGTGTTTGCAATGTTGAACTGCCTTTAGCAGCCTCTCTTCGTTCTTTCTCTCTGTCTCTGTCTTCTTTTTTGCGAAGGCATTTTCTTTTTTCTTTTTTTTTTGGGTCTACAAAGTGTGCCAACAACAGCGAATTTTGTGTCATTTATATTAGATCTGATCGGGTACAATAATTTGATTAGACATTCTAATTCTAAGACCGTGGATATTTTGTTGTTATCACTTTTAAAAGACCGAGAGCAAATCATTACCGACAGAAATACAGAAACAAACTACCAAATGACTAATTCAGCGAATCATCCACTGACTATAATGTGGATTGTAATGCATCTACCAGTTAATGCAACGACATTGGGAACTGTGGTCCCTGGGGTGATGGGGGGATTGGTGAGAGGGGCAACTCAGCCGATGAGGGCAAAGGGGCAGTGGCTCTAGCCACCGGGCCACCCCCCTGTGCACGGCCCTGTTGCCAAGGATTTTCCAGACATTTTCAGTTGGGTTTAGATCAGGACTCTGGTCCAGCCATTTCATTATTTCAATGTTTTCAACTTCAAGGAACGGCTTTACCCATTTTGCAGTGTGATGGGGGTCGCCGTGATTTTGCCAAGTAAGACATGTTCCTGGATCAACATCTTTTGTTGATCCTGGATCAACATTATTGTGAATCATCCACTGACTATAATGTGGATTGTAATGCATCTACCAGTTAATGCAACGACATTGGGAACTGTGGTCCCTGGGGTGATGGGGGGATTGGTGAGAGGGGCAACTCAGCCGATGAGGGCAAAGGGGCAGTGGCTCTAGCCACCGGGCCACCCCCCTGTGCACGGCCCTGTTGCCAAGGATTTTCCAGACATTTTCAGTTGGGTTTAGATCAGGACTCTGGTCCAGCCATTTCATTATTTCAATGTTTTCAACTTCAAGGAACGGCTTTACCCATTTTGCAGTGTGATGGGGGTCGCCGTGATTTTGCCAAGTAAGACATGTTCCTGGATCAACATCTTTTGTTGATCCTGGATCTACATTACTGTCCAAAAATACAGACTTAACCCAATCCCTACCCCTAAACCTAACCTTACCCATAATGTATTCCTAAAATCAGAGGGAAATGATAGCTGATTAACAAGGGTGTAGAAGAACGTAATCCTGATTGTAAGCCTAAAACAAAATTCTGATTGGTTGATTGGAATGATGTTCCAGGATCAACAAGGATGTTGATCCAGGAACATGTACTTGGTCAAATCACACTCACCGTGTGATGGGGGCATTGTCTTGCATGAAAATTTCAGGCGGATTGGGAGATGCTTGCAGGGAAGGAACTGCATATTGCTGAAGAAGGTTCTGATAAACATTTGCATTCACCTGCCATGTAGCTGTATAAGAGGCCCAACTCCTGCTGCACAAAACATCCCCCAAAGCATGACACTTCCTCCTCCACCTTTCACTGCCTTCTTTACGTACTCGGGGTTCAGTTTTTCCCAGTTTGACACCGAACATAATGTTTCCCATCAGACCCAAATAAATTAAACTTGCTGTCATGACTGAAGTGAACTTTGGACCAGTTCTTCTCTGTCCACACAACATGCTCCTCAGCAAAGCTGAGCCTAGCCTTTTGATTCTTTCTGCTGATGAGAGGCTTCATCACTGCAGAGTGAGTTTTGAGTCCAACTTCTCTTAAACGTGCCAAGACAGATCCATATCCTGATCAGCGCTGAACTGGCGAGCAATTCCAGCTGCAATGTTGAACCGATTGCCCATTGAGTCTCTCCATTAATCTGTCATCTCGTGCATTTGTCTCACGTGGACAACCAGCCTTTTTGGGGGACTTGAATGAATTAGTGTCATTGTAAAGCTGCAACATTCTAGAAATCAGATTGGGAATTACCAGCTTCTCTTGCAGTGGTTGAAAGGGTCATCCCTTTGGCCTCCATCTGGACAACTCCATCTCCATCTTAAAGGGTTTCAGTCACCTTAGAGCGGCCCACAATCTCAGTGAAAATTGGAGGAATGCTGCCAGTTAAATAGGGTTTGTCATATAATTAAGGAAATTAGCACCAGGTGCCAGATTAACACCAATAACTTGGAGGTATCTGTAAGTGTTCTTTTTCAAATGTCTCATTTAAGTTTCTTTATACTGTGCTTCAGAATACAATTAATTTATGAAATATGCTTAAAAACTGGCCTCCTGTTAGGATAACTTCAAATATGACTAAGCAGTGACCTTGAAATTTAGGAAATTGTTCATTGTTCTCTAATTTTGATCTCCACTGTACACATAAAGTTTAGGGTAAGTACGTTTTTTTTTATACTTTTAATTGTAATAAATGAAATTTAAAAAATGTACCACGGTTTCCACAAAAATATGAAGCAGTACAACTGTTTTTAACATTTATAATAAGAAATGTCTCTTGAGAAGTAAATCAGCATATTAATATTTCATATTATATAATATTCCATTTTATAATATTATATAATATTTCATATTATAACCGTTGTTTGATTAATTAAATGCAGCCAGAATTATTAAAAGTATCATGTGACACTAGACTGAAAATGTAGCTTTTCCATCACAAAAATAAATGACATTTTAAAATGTATGAAAATATAAAACCGTTATTTTAATTTGTAATAATATTTCATTGTATTACTGTCTTTTTGATTACATAACTGCCGTCTAGGTAAGCATAAAAGACTTATTTCAAAAAAAAGTTTTAAAAAATCAATCTCAAACTTTTGAACAGTAATGTATGTATGGTAAATTAAACTAAAGTAAATAAATAAAACTATCACTAAAATGGTATATAAAATATATTGTAGATAAAACTAAAAATCTTGAATCTAAAAGGTATTGCCTTTAAAGGCTATACACTGTAAAAAAATTCCGTAAAATTTAGCTGTGGTTGCTGGAATTTTACCATAAAAAATACGGTAGCAACGTTTTAGGTTTTACGGTTTTAACTTAAATTTACAGTTAAATACCGTAATTTCATTAACTGATATAATGTTAATATACCAACCTATTGAAGTACTGAAATCTGTTTTGTACCTTTGTAATACACTGATAACCACCAAATGCAGGTGGTGATGAGAAAGTCACATGATGAACCAAAGCCCATCACAAGCAGCTTTTAAATAATAACATATATAGAAGGTGCACAGTGTCATTCACACAAACGATAAACACCATCATGGTAACACACATGAAACTGAAATAATGCAATAAACATTCATTTAACAACATTAGGTGTAACACACAACCCTAATATACAAAACTGATAAGAAAAAACTAAGAAACAGTTATTTCAACAAAAAAAAACATCAAATTTGAAATGTAATGCAGGGAATTCTGGGAATGTCAATTTACGGTTATTCACTGTAAATTATACAGTCTTTTTCACTTCCAAAAACAGTGTACTAACGTAAAATTAATGTCCAATACATGTAATGTCCAATACAGTTTTTCACTGTATATAGTAGGGGAATTTACCGTTAACCATTTAACAGGTTTTTACTGTAGCATTTTTACAGTCTTTTACCGTTAAATTCACGGTAATTTTTTACAGTGTACATATACATATATTTCTTAGAATTTGACCAATTTATAACCATTTACCTAATGTTGAAATTAAGATTTATTGTATATTGTTAGTTCACGCTGACTGATGTAGTTCACAAATGAATCCTTAATGTGCAGTGTTACCATTTTACTCTTATTTTGGTTTCTTTTTAAACATAACTTCTCCAAGCAAACAGTGTGGACATGACTGAAGGCCTATAAGACCTGCAGCTGGATTTGAGGTTTCCCCTGAGGCCCTCTGAGACTGTTTCCGCTGTATAACAGTATATCTACTCAATCAGTGGGAGGGTCTCAGCAGCCCTCTTTGTTGGCTCAGTCGGACAGCCAAACGATATATTTTCTTTACTGCTACAGTTTAGACCAGTCTCCCGACAGTAAGACTCTTTATGTGTGCGCACCACATGCTGCTCCTGAAATAAACACACGGCTAAATATAGCATTAGCGCTGACCCCAGATGCAGTGACTTCTAATGGATCACTAATGCAGCATTGAGACACCGGCCTGACTTATGATGCAGATCTGCGGAGGGAGTTGGTGTATGTTTAGCTACTCATTTTTTATTCCTCCCTTTCATTTCTCTCTCTCTCTCTCTCTCTCGCTCTCTCAGCTAATGCAGTGAAGGTTTAGGCAGGGTGTGTGTGTGTGTGTGTGTGTGTGTGTGTTAGAGTTGGATTTTACGCCAGTAGCTTGGCTTGACTGGATCATGGGCCTCTGTCCTGACATTGAAGCAAACTGGGGTGGAGTGTGTGAGTGTACAAGTGTTTTCTTTCTGAATCTGAGGGGGTGATAACAGAACATAGCTGAGGGGAAACAAATACTGTGGTGGTACCATGGTACAGTAATGATTTCAAATTATATTATCATAGCACTTTGATAAACACTACTGTTCCAATGTTTGGGGTTGGTACTTTCTGGGCACCTTTTTTGTGAACAATATCTTACAGTGCTGGGTATGATTTCAGCTTTATTTCAAGTAACTAATTTCTAGTTTTACTTAACAAAAACAACATTGCTTTAGTGTCAAATCTTTTTAATTAATCAACTGATCTAGTTCACAAAAGCAGCCTAAATTAATTCATAAATCAGATTGATTCGGTACTCATTGACTTGGTCCTGGTACAGTGGTTAACAGCTCACTGGAGGGGACGTTTGTCAGTGAATAATGACTCAAATTTAAGTTTTTTTCCTACAGAGAGCTATCATAAGGCTGCTATAGATTTGGAATATGCGTATGAGTTGATATGAGTTGCTGTATATAATAAAACAGATGTAATTTCCCACCGTTTATAATTTTTTCCCCCTAACCTTATTAAATGTGTCGTCAATAAATTCATTTAGAATAATAAGAAACTGTGGAGTTGTCACAATTCAAATGAAATCAGTATCAACAAACTCCATCTTTCCACTGCAGGAAACACAGAAGCTGCATCTGATGTGACATTAGATGAATTTACACAGACTGTTTGATGAAGCTGAGGTGCCATAAATGCATTTACACCGCAAAATTGCAAATGCATAAATAATTTATAAGATTAATGTTTTAAATACATTTTGACGACATGTTTGGATGCGGATCTGAGCGTAGGTGTGAAAACGGACCGGCTCGGAATCAGCAGACTGTGGCCGGTCACCGGTCCAGGCCGATCATGCGGAAATTCGGCTAATTCCTGTCCCTGGCAGGTCTATCGGAGCATCTCTATATATGCAATATTACAATATACAATATTTCATTTTGGAATGGAAAATGCAGTAGCTACACCAACACTGAAACTGAGAAAAATGGCTTTTATTTTCTCTGAATCTGAGCAAAGTTGAGCCAAATCTGTTTTTGCAGGCCAGATCATAGACACCTGAGTTTGGTCATGACCTTACAGTCTACTCAATTTGAACAAAAGCGGCAGTATTCTTTTAAAGAACCATTTTGTCTGTATTTCGTTGTCGGGGAATGAAGTCATTTTAATTGTTTTAAAGTGTGTGTGTGTGTGTGTGTGTATACCTACTTAACCATATTTTGGGGACAAATTTGTACTGGTATAAAAATATGGGTATAAAAATAAAGTAAACAAAGTTTTTTTGAAATTGTAAAAATGCAGAAAGTTTTCTGTGAGGGGTAGGGGTGGGTTTAGGTTAAAAAGTGTATAACTATCTGTATATAAAAACAATAGAAGTCTATGTAATGTCCCCATT
>NW_015554072.1:414954-426500 GCF_001515605.1 Sinocyclocheilus anshuiensis
GTGGGCGTGTGTGTGTGTGTGTGTGTGTGTGTGTGTGTGTGTGTGTGTGTGTGTGCGTGCGTGTGTGTATATCTGTGTGTCGGGTTATGAGTCATGGCATCATGAAGCTTGTTGCAGGGGCCTCCCTATGATGTCATCAACAGCCCAGAATAGCCTTGGTACTAAAAGCTAGTGGGAGCCAAGCGCTCTGGACACTTCATCTGTTCAAACACTCCAGAGAGGAAGAGTGAGAGATACAGTAATACAGTAGAACAACTTCCCACAAACACTCAAGAGAGTGAGCGAAAACAGGAAAATCCCTCTTATTGGAAGCAATGGGTGGATGAGATGAGATGAACCAGACTTCCATCATAAAATCTGCTCCAGATATAGCTCACTCTGGATAAGAACCGAACATTTAGTTTGATTACCAAGTGACCAACTTTTGACCGGCCCATTTTTATGTAAGGTTTAGGTGTACACTGCCACTCAAAAGGTTTTTTTTTTTTCAACAAGGATGCATTAAATTGATCAAAGGTGACATGGAATTTCTATTTGAAATAAATCCTGTTCTTTTGAACTTTCTATTTATCAAAGAATCCGGACTATATGTATCACTGTTTTCAATCAAATTAAGCAAACCGTAACAGCTTTGCATAACATGAATAACTTAGTTTAAAATCTATTAAAACAGAAAACAGCTATTAAATAATATTATGTTGTGTAATAATATTTCACAATATTACTATTTGATGATCAAATAAATGCAGCCTTGGTGAGTGAGCAAAGGAGAATAGAAACCAGTCTGTGACTTGTGTAAGAATTTTGAAAAACATATTGTAATAGCATGTCCAATTTTAGATGATATTAGACAACGATGTTATTCAGAAAATATACTAAAAGACATTTTTTTAAAAAGTCTCTCCTGGAAGAATTTTTGAATTTTTATCACTGATTTAACTGAAAGATTGTATATGATTTTTATAAGTACTATTGTTGTTTCTTGTACGTTTTTGTATAATGAATATAGCCATTGTTGCTGATATGGCGTTAAAATATTTAAAACATTTGCACTTACATATTGTTGCTCTTTTGTTAGTTTTGATTGCTTATATTGTCCTCATTTGTAAGTCGCTTTGGATAAAAGCGTCTGCTAAATGACTAAATGTAAATGTAATGTAATGTGAGCACAAGAGATTTTTTTTTTTTTAATCTTACAGACCCCAAACTTTTAAATGGTAGTATATGTACTGTAGGTTGCTTGCTACCAGAGGCGAAACAACAATTAAAACATGACATTTTTAGGTTTAGTAAATAATTGTTTAATAACAACATTACTATATATATAATAAATATTTAAAATGTTTTATTGACTTTTATTTTGCTTGACTGTGGTGCAAAGAAAAAGTGTGCTGTTGTGTGGAAGGGAGGTTCAAATGAGGTATAGAGTCCCAATTAACAGATATATAGTTGAAACTGCAAAATGTAAAGTCAAATTTTGAGATATAAAGTCATAATGTTTTATTTTTTTCAACTCTGAGGCGGAAACGCACTACTACTGAGTGCCTAAAACACCGTGTTGGGGAGTAACTAGTTACATGTAACGGCGTTACGTAATTTAATTACAAAATAAATGTAACTGTAATCAGTTACAGTTACTAAGAAATAATGTGTAATTAAATTACAGTTACTTATGAAAATGTTAACGATTACAAAGGGGATTACATTTGAATATTTACACACTTCCACATACAGATTTAATTGATTTCTTTCCCAAATTGCGCTGACTACTCTGAGACATAGGGCCCTATAATTTCCGCGATGCAGAACACAGACTGGTTCGTAGAATCCAGTCGTAAAAAAGGAATTCCTATAGCCTAACGCGGACGGAATATGCCACATTTACGTCAGTGCACTTGAATCAAAACGCGATATAGACTAGTGTCTGTGAATATTAAGAACTGGGACAATTCTCGGTGGCCTGGCAGCCGATTTGGCCCGCTATTTTAATATTATTATTGTATAGTTGCCAGCCAAATGTACTAAAGCGATTATTTCCATTCCAATTCACCATTTGATAATTAAATCTCTAATAAATCATGAATCGCTTAGTCGTGACTGGTAATGCTTCGTCTCGCGAAGTGGGTTTCAAGTGCAGGTTAGTTTCATCTGTAAATATGATAAAATAATAAAAAAAAAGTTTTTTCTTTGTTTAATTAGTTAAGCAGCAGCAGCCCATTGCTCATCAGTCATCACAATAAAGTAATTGAAAAAGTTACACTACTATTACATTTTGAATATGGTAACTTGTAATCTGTAACCTATTACATTTCCAAAGTAACCTTCCCAACACTGCTAAAACACAATCAGAAATATTTACAGTAAAACTTCACATCCAAATCCATCAACTAGGTCTTTTTGGAAACTGCATAGCACACTGGGAGATTGTAAACACAAATTTGTTTCCCAGAAGACTGATAAAAACCTGTACTATTGACTCCAGGAAATTGCGTAAAGCTAGCTAATCAGATTAGAGCTTGTCATTTTGAGAAAACATCTCATTTTTTTTGTTCAATAATGTATGCGTCAGTCAGTCCATGTGTGTGCATTGTAAGGCTAAGACTAGTTGAATGGCAAACATTTTGCTTTGTCTTTCTATTAATCAACAAATCCCAATAAAACAAAAGATGAGACTGTTCTCAATACTGTATTGCACTTCTTGTTTTTTGTTGTTTGGCATAATTGGTTTCCTGATGCTCCGGCACAGTTGTTCTGCTGGGACACAACGTCCAGACTGCTGCTATGGTGGAGGAAGTCATTATGTCATCAGGACCCATCAAATCTAGGTGAGGGCAACATCTCCTGTCCTCAGTATGTACTAGTTTGTGCATGTCTGTCTGACCTCATTCACACTAACAGAGAGGTTGCTGTACTAAAACCTCTCAAGTTTTACTAGTGTGAATGAACTGGCATTAACTCATGAAAATGAGATTTATTGTTGACAAAAAAAAATTATTGTATTTGGACAACTACAAATGACTGTCCTGGAGGGAAGGTGTTTGGATATAAACACCAGCGGTGCATTAAGCATCATAAAATGAATGAGTGCATAAATCAACTTTTTTTCTACACATTTTTCTTTTCTTTTTTTTTTATCATTGTAGGCAGATATTTTTTTAATGTTTTTGAAAGGAGTCTCACCAAGGCTGCATTTATTTAATAAAAAAAAAAAACAGTGAAAGCTTTTTAAATAACTGTTTTCCATTATAATATATTTTAAAATGTAATTTATTCCTGTGATGGCAAAGATGAATTTTCAGCATCATTACTCCAGTCTTCAGTGTCACATGATCCTCCAGAAATCATTCTAATATGCTGGTTTGATTTCAAGATACATTTCTTATTATTATCAATGTTGAAAACAGTTTTTGGTATTAAATTTTTTTGTGGAAAGTGTTATACATTTTTCTATATTCTTTAATAAAAATATTTTCTTTTAAAAATTCTTAAAGGGATAGTTCACCCAAAAATGAAAATGTGATGTTTATCTGCTTACCCCCAGGGCATCCAAGACGTAGGTGACTTTGTTTCCTTATAATGGAAGTGGATGGGAATCACGGCTTTGAGAGTCAAAAAAACATACACAAACAAAACCAGATTAAACCCTGCGTCGTCGTCGTCTTCATGCTTTATGGCTGATCGCAGACTTATAAGTGCTTTACCGCCACCTATCTCTCAAATGGACCATTGACACTCCTAACTGAGATTGTAGATAGAGTGTCAATGGTCCATTTGAGAGATAGGTGGCGGTAATGCACTTATAAGTCGGGAATCACAGCTTTGAGAGTCAAAAAAACATACACAAACAAAACCAGATTAAATCCTGCGGATTAAATCCTGCGTCGTCGTCGTCTTCATACTTTATGGCTGATCGCAGACTTATAAGTGCTTTACTGCCACCTATCTCTCAAATGGACCATTGACACTCCTAACTGAGATTGTAGATAGAGTGTCAATGGTCCATTTGAGAGATAGGTGGCGGTAATGCACTTATAAGTCTGCGATCTGCCATAAAGCAAGAAGATGACGCGTCAGGCGCCGGCTGTTGAGAATGCGCTCAGGACAGTTCGGACATTGCGGTGAATCAGAGGTAAAAAACAATATAAATACTGTTCAGTTTCTTGCACAGACCGATCGTTTCATGTCTTTACACATCAATGTATCGTCACGAGCCGCAGGATTAAATTTGGTTTTGTTTGTGCATGTTTTATGACTCTCAAAGCCGTGATTCCCATCCACTTACATTATATGACTGACAGACTGCAACGGTTCGAGTTAAAAATCTCCGTTTGTGTTCTACTGAAGAAACAAAGTCACCTACATCTTGGATGCCCTGAGGGTAAGCAGATAAACATCACATTTTCATTTTTGGGTGAACTATCCCTTTAATGACCCCAAAATTTTGAACAGTAGTATAAATCATAAAGAACAGAAAAAATGCTCACAGTAATCATTATCATGTGGTATCACATATCATTTGCATAAACTTTTTTAATATTTTTCAAATTGCTGGAAAGGCCCATATTGTGTCAATGAAAATGATATCACTGGAAATCAACTCTCATTGAAAATAAGTGAAATTCGGATGCTTTGTCACTGCAAACATCTCTCAATATGAATGCACCTTTAGGATACAGGTTAAGAGATCAGAGAATTTCACTCATAAAGGAGCGAAGAAAAAGTAGTTTTGTATTAAATGCGTCACAAAGTTTCTCTTTTTTTCCATTCAACATGCCGTTGTTGTTTATTCCTGTGAAGATGCACTGCTGCTGCTGCAGCCCCCAAAAGTGGGTCAGGGTGGCACGGTTGGCTAGATCTGTGAATGAAGAACCTTCAATGTTAATCTCTGTGCTTTCTTGTCCCTCTCTGACCTTATCTCGGTCTCTAATGCTCATGCAAATCCTTAATCTACAGCTTTAACTGTGCTGTTTTAAGTGGTAAGCATCACTGTCATTATGGACCTCAGTCAGGGTAGATGTATTTCATTTGAGGCAAATGAAAATAAGGCTGGGGAACAGAAGTAGTACACTTAAAAATAAATGTTCTATATTGGCATCTATGTGTCATGAAGAACCTTTAATATTGCTCTTTAACTTTCCAAAGCACAAAAGCTCCTTAATGCTGGAAAAAGGTTCTTAGATTTTGAAAATGTTGGTTCTGATTTCTGAACACTGTAGCTCAGGGTTAGGGGTTTGTTTTAAGCACCTAGAAATACCTAAACAGCACTTTAGCATAATGGGAGTGAGTTATTCGTTGGCAAGCATGACTCAGTTTCTTCAGATAATGTAAAAATTGAGTTTTTAATATCTTTATATTAAGTCTTTAACCTTTTTTTTACTTTAATACACATTTGGAACAACTGTGTGCATTAACATCTATATAGAAACCACTGCGCACACACACAAGCCCTCAAGAACAGTCCCTTCAATAGAGGCACACACTCAGATTTAGGCATACATGCCACTAATTAAGATCTTAATCTGAGAGGATGTGGAGGGCAAGTTTCATGAGGACAACACACATACACAAAGCATTTGAGAAAGTGCACAAAGCTATATTGTAAGGAAAAACCTTCAAAATGGAGAAAAGCATAAGCAAGTCATTATGGATCCCCTGGGTGTAGAAGGAACCATTTTCTTGTACATTAATGGTAGGTGACATTTAATGATTTACAAGAAAAGTGTCTTAGTACCAGTGGCTCTGGAGTGGGTGTTCGTCATTTATAATGTCTTTGGGTGAGACAATGGACTTGATGTCATTTTCTTGGATTCTGGGTAAATTATCATTTATCAATGGACGTCAAAATTACTTCCATCCACTTTTATAAAAAGAAAGATCATGGCTTTGGTAAATGATTTTGACGCAGGTACTCTAGTTGAGCTGTTAAGCCTGTATAGTAAGCATTGGTCTAACAATGGAATATTTTTACAAATTGGCTTTTTTACAAAAGCAAAAAGAGTTTTGGAAAAAAAAGTGTGGGAATGTTTCTGGTTAATGTTGGCATTTATAAACTAAATAAAAAAAAAATATATATATATATACACACCATTGCAACATGTGTATAAAATCAAGCAATTGCAAAAGCAAAAAGGGTTGTTCTGAAGAGCTACTGAACCAAGCGTTTTACTGGAGGATGCCACCTTTGCAATAAATCAGTTCATGAAATTTCATCCCTGCTAGATATTCCACTGTCAACTGTAAATGGTATTATTGGAAAGTGGAAGCGTTTAGGAACAGCCACGAAGAAGAAGACCACGTAAAATCACAGATCGGGGTCGCTGAGTGCTGAGGCGCATGATGCTTACAAGTGCTCTGCATATTCTATAGCTGACGAGTTCCAAACTTCCACTGGAATTAATATCAGCACAAAAACTGTGCGGTGGGAACTTCATGGAATGGGTTTCCATGGCCGAGCAGCCTCATGCAAGCCTCACGTCACCATGTACAATTCCAAATGTCAGATGGAGTGGTGTAAAGCACAAGGCTACTGGACTCTGGAGCAGTGGAAACATGTTCTGTGAAGTGTCACACTTCTCTGTTTGGCAGTCTGATGGGCAAGTCTAGGTTTGGCGACTTGCAGGAGAATATTTCCTACCTGCCTAACCCCTTACTTAAATCTTAATGCTTCAGCATACCAAGACATTTTGCACAATGTTATGCTTCTAACTTTGTGGGAATAGTTTGGGGAAGGCCCTTTTCTAGTATGACTGTGCCCCAGTGCACAAAGCAAGGTACATGCTTTAAAGGCCGCGCTTATAATTACAACAATGCAATTTGTCATTGATTTTTCTTAATAGTGAGAAAATGAAGGAAAAGTATGTTGCCATTTGTAAACTCCATAGCACTTCGGGTTAAATGGTATTATTTTTTACCTGCAGGGCTTTCTGAAAAACACAGGTAATAGAGACACCACACATGCTCATTTTTCATGCACCTACAATCTCTAGGTTTTCAGGAAGCAGCTCTGTTATTTACAGTAACGTGACATTTGACGCAATGCTGTGGTGTTCATGTGACGGTCTGTGCTCTGCCGGTGTGTGGAATTAGTGTATATGTACAATGTCAATGCTGTATTGATGGGTGGACAATGTTTCATTGATTGTTTTTGTGGTGACCTTCAGTTCCGTCTGCTGACAGTGTTGGCTGTGGGCCTGTACTAGTATGTGTACACACACACACACACACACACACACACACACACACACTTGTGTAAGATCCACTTACACAAACCCACAGTAAACTTTTTAAGACTTAATGGTACCAGTAATTCTCAGTTGTTTCTTTAAAAATGTTAAAAGTACAGGACTTGAATAGAGGTATAAAATTAATGTGACTGGCATACTTCAGATAAACTGCTGTTGGAAGAATTTGATGATAAATAATTGAGTTCATTTTTACTTTTGATACTTTGGTATCTTGGTAAATCTGAGAACATTATGAGATTTTTTTTTTTATTTTATTGTTTATTTATTGTAGAACAAAGCCAACATTCATGGCATACAATAACTATATAATATACAAACCAGGGTGTGCATTAAAAAAGCACTAAAGGGGTGACACCACATCTGTGCACACCTGGAATACCAACTGCTCCTATTTATCTTTCAATATATTTGGTCTATTGAGTTTTTATATAAGAAAGTAGAAATAAATCTGAGAAACATGAGACTTCAAGGGACATTTCAACAAAAATAGACATTCTGTCATTATTTACTCACCGTCATGTTGTTCAAAACCGGTATGACTTGCTTCTTGTGGTTTATTCGTCACAGAAAGTTGTCAGATCACTTCAGAAGACGTGGATCAACCATTCATGTCCATGTAGTCTCCATGTAACTTTTTCCTGTGGAAATGCTAACAAGAAGGAACTAGTCATGTTTCTTCTGGCTTGTTACCCAACAAGGTTGGTGATGTAACACTACAAGAAAAATAATCACAGTGAATTGAGCTTGTGCCAGAAAGAAATCAATTTCCTCTCCAGTTTAGAAGACACTAGGACAAAGGGGGAAAATCAGGAAGAATGATGATAACATTTTTATCTTCTGTCTGTCAAAACATTGCCACACAAACCAGGCAGTGTTATAAAAGCAAAACTATTCTCTCTTTATTCTTAGTGAAGCTGCTTTAAAATGATATGGCCACTGTAAGAAAGGAAAGAAAAAAACAGTTGTGACATCAGAGCAACAAACAATGTGACACTGGTGTCTAATCACAGGACATCCAACAGGATATTTTAGTGCAACTGTGATCAAAATACGCTGTTTAGAATGCTGTCAAAACCACATGTATTCTCTTTCTGGTCTTGTTTTTATATTCTTGGTTTAATGTCACTTCAGCTACATTTACAGGATTTGTAATGGTGTCAGTTTTCTGGGAAAATAATTTCAACTTGCTTTTATTTTGTTAAAGCATTTACATATTTTTTCAGTAAACATTTTTTATATATATATTTTTTTTTTTAAACATGACGTGAGGCCAAGTATGGTGACCCATACTCGGAATTAGTGCTCTGCATTTATCCCATCCAAAGTGCACACACACAGCAGTGAACACACACACACACACCGTGAACACACACCCGGAGCAGTGGGCAGCCATTTCTGCTGCGGCGCCCGGGGAGCAGTTGGGGGTTCGGTGCCTTGCTCAAGGGCACCTCAGTCGTGGTATTGAAGGTGGGAGAGAGCGCTGTACATTCACTCCCCCCACCTACAATCCCTGCCGGTACGAGACTCGAACCCGCAACCTTTGGGTTAAGAGTCCGACTCTCTAACCATTAGGCCACGACTTCCCCTTTATTTGAGCTGTAAAGTAGTCTAAATTGGTCTTTTGAAATTGTAATACAGGTTCTGCTGACAAAAAAGTTTGCGAACCCCTAAGGCATTACACTGGAACAGCAGTGTCTCAAAATTACAGCCAACAGATGTGTTAAGAGGTGTGTGTGCTAGAATTTCTTACCATGTCTCTGTGAAGTCATATTTATGTCTTGCGCATGTCTTGTGTGTGTATAGTGTTTTTATGTGTGAAAATAAATAAATACTGTACCTTTTCATATTAGCCAAGTCCTACCATATTTAAAGTAAAAGAATAATTGAAGATGGGCCGTTCATTTGTTAGAAAAATTATACACACTGGAGGTGCGTCCATGAGTTTGATTATTTTTAAACTGGGAAGTCAATTATTCTGCTTATACTACGGTTACCACAGCTTAAAATATTGTTCAGACGATGTATTTCAAGACAGTCATTGTAAAGCTAGAAACGGAGGCTTGGGCCATTAATAATGCAGTTATTAGAGAGAGAGAGAGAAACACCTAAACATTAGTGGCCCCAACTCCCCAAAAAGTGACCCCAAAGCCCTTAAAAGCCATGAAATTAACACTGAAAAAAGTCCCTTGTTCCAGATGGTCCTGAAGCTGCAAAAAACAAACATGACTAACAACAGCCAGCATCAGGACAACGGAATATTCATCCACAGAATTCGGCCCAACCAAATGATAAAAGCACAAAAAAATTATCTAACTTACTGGACTCAAACAACAGAAAAACAAAGTAAACTTGAATGTTATTTGGCCCTAAATCGAGATTACACAACTGCAGAATATCTGAGTACAGTGAAAGACTATAAATTAAGACAAACAACGAGGTACAGACTGAGCAATCATACTCTGACTATAGAGACGGGCAGATATCAACAGAACTGGCTGCCCAAAGAAGAGAGCTGCATCTGCCCATACTGTAACCATTGAGAAGTGGAGACAGAGCAACACTTCCTCACCCGCTGCCCTAACTATGAAGAAATTAGAAAGAAATTTTATCCAAAATTTGAAATACTTTTCCCTGACTTCAAAATGTTAAACAATAAAACACAACTTCAAAATGTATTAGGGGAAAAAAGAGATTGTATCTTACTAGCAGCAAGATACATTGATGCCTTTCACAAAAAGAGGGAGGAGTCAACAAATCAGTGATGCGCCCACACCAAGCAGCAACCTTGGATGCTAGAGTCAGCCCCATAGACTCCCCATGTTAAAATGCCCAACTTTACAGTAGAAAAAAAAATGTTTACAGCCTGGTACAAAAAGTGGTTTTGGTCTATATATCTAATTTTGCCCTTCATGACAACTGTGAGGGGGGTGAATTTTTTAATAATTCATCTGTTTAAATTAAATTAAGCCTTAAAGTTCTGCATAATTAAGGGCGTGGCCACTTGAGTGACAGGTGGATTGCTGCTGCTGTCACCACCGTCGAGCTAGGTGGGCGTGGTTTAAGCAACCAGCTCCCGCCTCTTTGCCCATTTTCAATTCTACGGGTGACGTCACGGACACTACGTCCATGTTTTTATACAATCTATGGCCCACACACACACTCACACACACACACCACATTCAATTTTAAATTGTTCATAGAATACTAAAATGTTGATTTGTTCTACTTCTTAATATGCATGTTTTTACTGTTTTTTTTTTTTTTTTTTAATATATATCTGTTGTTACAAACCCCTGTTAAGTTTAGCCAGAAAGGGGGATGCAGCATAAAGAGGGCACGTGAATCCAAATGCCAGGCAAAAAGATTTATTTAAATAACAAAACGGAACATAACACAAATGGAAAACACATATCCAAACGAAGAAAACGGAAAACACAAATGAACATAGAATAACTAGCAAAGGATAATATACTTCCCCAAACCACGGAGCAACTCCAAAGTATAAAGTCAACAAAAGAAAAACAAACCCAAAAGTTAAGAATTAAGAAAAAGGGTAATAAAGCTTGTTTGCTGGTGGATCGCCTTCCCTTCCATGCTCCGCTTCAGCATACTTTATATAGCTAGTAATCACTCATTCCATGAGACGCAGGTGCACCGGGGCGGACCTAAACAATCAGACTCAAAGAGAAAGATTAGGGGAGACATGACGTCACATGAAGGAAGATACACTCAAGGCATAGGCCGTAACACTGTTCTAGATACAATGTAAACACTATGCTTTGGCAACACATTGTAACAATTGTCATGCCAATAAAGCACAAATTGAAATTGAAAAATTGAAATTAAATTAAGAGAGAGAGATATTAAGCGTGTATGAATTATCTCAAGTAGTGATAAGTGTAGGCTGGAGCAGTGAGCGTGGCGAAAGATTATGGTGTGCAGAACTGTAGGGTGCATGGATAAAGGTTTTTCTAATTGGTTAGGGGTAGGGGTTAGTTTTTGTTGTAGCATTCACCTTTCTGCATGCCACCTTTTGCCACGCTCATTACTCCAACCTGCAGTCTGTGCGTCTCTCAACAGTGTTCGGCAGCAGCATCTCTACTAATAAACTGTAAGTGTAACTGCTTTAAGAACAGCGATGTTACCACTTTGCTACTAAGAAATGTCATGTAGCTTTTCAGCTGCGAAACTTTTTTTTTTTTTTTTATATATATATACATTTTATTGTATATTTCTGTGAATGTGCAAGTGTCTGTCTCTGGCTGTAAGTTACTCTCTCTGTGTGTGGGGGGGGGGGGGGAA